>NC_080377.1:99152827-99289178 GCF_014773155.1 Arachis stenosperma
TGATTAGCCGTGCTGTGACAGAGTGCGTGAGCGTAGTTTTCACTGCGAGGATGGGTTGTAGCCATCAACCATGGGTGATGCCTCCAGACGATTACCATGCGAGTGACAGCGCAGAGGACCATTTTCCTGAGAGGATTGAAAGTAGCTACCGCTGATGGTGAACCCCTATACACAGCTTGCCATGGAAAGGAATAAGAAGGATTGAGTGAAGCAATAGGAGAGCAGGCGTCCTTGAGCCATACTCATCTCCATGCGCTTATCTGAAATTCCCACCAATGGGCTGCATAAGTATCCCTTTTATTATTTCTTTCTTCTTATTATTTGATTTTCTAAATTCCATAATTTTATCTGCCTGACTGAGATTTACAAGGTGACCATAGCTTGCTTCATACCAACAATCTCTGTGGGATCGACCCTTACTCGCGTAAGGTTTATTACTTGGACGACCCAGTACACTTGCTGGTTAGTTGAACGGAGTTGTGAATTCAACCAGTGCCATAAGAAGCTTTCATCTCAAAATAGTTAGAACATGGATCACAATTTCGTCCACCACAGGTATTAAGTTGATACTTGCCCCAAGATCACCTAGAGCTTGCTTGGTACAAGTACCCTCTAATGTGCATGGTATCATAAAGCTTCCGGGATCTTTAAGCTTCTCAGGTAAGCTTTCCAGGATAACTGCACTGCATTCTTCAGTGAGGTAAACTTTTTCAGTTTCCCTCCAATCCTTCTTATGACTTAAGATCTCTTTCATGAACTTAGCATAAGAGGGTATTTGCTCAAGTGCCTCTGCAAACGGAATCTTTATTTCAAGATTCCTGAGGTAGTCTTATCCTCAAAAACTCTGCCAAGCGGAACAGGATAAGCAATTTGCTCGCTTTGCAGACTATCTCAGGACTCTTGAAATAAAAATTCCGTTTGCAAAAGCACTTGAGCAAATACCCTCTTATGCTAAGTTCATGAAAGAGATCTTAAGTCATAAGAAGGATTGGAGGGAAACTGAAAAAGTTTACCTCACTGAAGAATGCAGTGTAGTCATTCTGAAAAGCTTACCTGAGAAGCTTAAAGATCCCGGAAGCTTTATGATACCATGCACATTAGAGGGTAATTGTACCAAGCAAGCTCTATGTGACCTTGGGGAAAGTATCAACCTAATACCTGCATCTATTATCACAAAGCTCGGTTTGACTGAAGAAGTCAAACCAACCCGGATATGTCTTCAACTTGCTGATGGCTCCATTAAATACCCATCAGGCGTGATTGAAGACATGATTGTCAAGGTTGGGCCTTTTGCCTTTCCTACTGACTTTGTGGTGCTGGAAATGGAGGAGCACAAGAGTGCAACTCTCATTCTAGGAAGACCTTTCCTAGCAACTGGCCGAACCCTCATTGACGTCCAAAAAGGGGAAGTAACCCTGAGAGTCAATGAGGAGGAGTTCAAGTTGAATGTTGTCAAAGCCATGCAACATCCAGACACCCCAAATGACTGCATGAGTGTTGATATCATTGACTCTCTGGTAAGAGAGGTCAATATGATTGAGAGTCTCGAATCAGAGCTAGAGGACATCTTTAAAGATGTTCAGGCTGATCTGGAGGAATCAGAGAGAATAATAGAACCTCTGAAAATCCCTCAGGAAGAAGAGAAACCTCCTAAACCCGAGCTCAAACAATTACCACCATCCCTAAAATATGCATTCCTGGGAGAAGGTGATACCTTTCCTTTAATCATAAGCTCTACCTTAGAGCCACAGGAAGAGGAAGCACTAATTCAAGTGCTAAGGACACACAAGACAGCTCTTGGGTGGTCCATTGATCTCAAGGGCATTAGCCCAGCCAGATGCATGCACAAGATCTTACTGGAGGGTGACGCCAAGCCAGTGGTTCAACCACAAAGGCGGCTGAATCCAGCCATGAAGGAGGTGGTACAGAAAGAGGTCACTAAGTTACTAGAGGCTGGGATTATTTATCCTATTTCTGATAGCCCCTGGGTAAGCCCTGTCCAAGTCGTCCCTAAGAAAGATGGCATGACAGTGGTTCATAATGAAAAAAATGAACTGGTTCCTACAAGAACAGTTACTGGGTGGCGTATGTGTATTGATTATAGAAGGCTCAATACAGCCACCAGAAAGGATCATTTTCCTTTACCATTCATAGACCCGATGCTAGAAAGACTAGCAGGTCATGAATACTACTGCTTCCTGGATGGATATTCAGGTTATAATCAAATTGCAGTAGATCCCCAGGATCAAGAAAAAATGGCATTCACATGTCCATCTGGAGTATTTCCATACAGAAGGATGCCATTTGGTCTATGCAATGCACCTGCAACCTTTCAAAGGTGCATGCTCTCTATTTTCTCTGATATGGTGGAAAAATTTCTGGAAGTCTTCATGGATGACTTTTTAGTATTTGGAGACTCATTCAGCTCCTGTCTTGACCATCTAGCACTTGTTCTAAAGAGATGCCAAGAGACTAACCTAGTTTTAAACTGGGAAAAATGTCACTTTATGGTGACTGAAGGAATTGTCCTTGGGCACAAAATCTCGAACAAGGGAATAGAGGTGGATCAAGCTAAGGTAGAGGTAATTGAAAAATTACCACCACTAGCCAATGTTAAGGCAATCAGAAGCTTTTTGGGGCATGCAGGATTCTATAGGAGGTTTATAAAGGATTTTTCAAAAATCGCCAAACCTCTAAATAATCTGCTAGCTGCTGACACACCATTTATCTTTGATAAGGAGTGTCTGCAGGCGTTTGAGACTCTGAAAGCTATGCTGGTCACAGCACCAGTCATCTCTGCAACAGACTGGACATTACCATTTGAATTAATATGTGATGCTAGTGACCATGCCATTGGTGCAGTGTTGGGCCAGAGACATGACAAGCTTCTGCACGTCATTTACTATGCCAGCCGTGTTTTAAATAACGCACAGAAGAATTACACAACCACAGAAAAAGAGCTGCTTGCAGTGGTTTACGCCATTGACAAATTCAGATCCTATTTAGTAGGATCAAAAGTGATTGTGTACACTGATCATGCTGCTCTTAAATATCTACTCACAAAGCAGGATTCAAAACCCATACTTATAAGATGGGTGTTGCTTCTGCAAGAGTTTGATATAGAAATAAGAGACAGAAAAGGGATAGAGAATCAGGTAGCAGATCACCTGTCCCGAATAGAACCAGTAGAAGGGGCGTCCCTCCCTCTTATTGAGATCTCTGAAACCTTTCCGGATGAGCAACTTTTTGCCATCCAGGAAGTGCCATGGTTTACAGATATTGCAAACTACAAGGCAGTGAGGTTCATACCCAAAGAGTACAGTAGGCAACAATCAAAGAAATTGATCACAGATGCAAAGTACTATCTTTGGGATGAACCATATCTCTTCAAGAGATGTGCAGACGGAGTAATCCGTAGATGTGTGCCTAAGGAAGAAGCGCAGAAGATCCTATGGCACTGCCATGGATCACAGTATGGAGGACATTTTGGAAGTGAGCGAACAGCCACAAGAGTCCTCCAATGTGGCTTCTACTGGCCTACTCTTTATAAAGATTCCCGAGTGTTTGTACTTAATTGTGACAGTTGCCAAAGATCTGGCAATCTACCTCACAGTTATGCCATGCCTCAACAAGGGATCTTGGAGATTGAGTTGTTTGATGTATGGGGTATTAACTTCATGGGACCTTTCCCACCATCATACTCAAACACTTATATTCTGGTGGTAGTGGATTTTGTATCCAAATGAGTGGAGGCTATTGCAACACCCACTAATGACACTAAAACAATGTTAAAATTCCTCCAGAAATACATCTTCAGCAGATTTGGTACCCCTAGAGTATTAATCAGTGATGGGGGAACTCATTTCTGCAATAAACAGCTTTACTCTGCTTTGGTTCGTTATGGAGTTAGCCACAGGGTAACTACTCCATATCACCCACAGACTAATGGGCAAGCTGAAGTCTCAAATAGAGAACTCAAAAGAATCCTGGAACGGACTGTAATTAACCGTAGAAGGGATTGGGCAAGAAGCTTGGATGATGCTCTGTGGGCATACAGAACAGCATTCAAGACCCCTATAGGGACCTCTCCATACCAGCTTGTGTATGGAAAGGCATGTCACTTGCCAGTGGAACTGGAACACAAGGCCTACTGGGCAACCAGATTCCTAAACCTTGATGCCATGTTAGCTGGAGAAAAATGATTGCTCCAGTTAAATGAGCTAGGGGAATTTAGACTCAATGCTTTCGAGAATGCAAAAATTTACAAAGAGAAAGCGAAAAGATGGCATGATAAGAAATTGTCATCCAGAGTCTTTGAGCCGGGGCAGAAAGTTCTGCTATTTAATTCTAGGCTCAAATTATTCCCCGGGAAATTAAAATCCCGGTGGAGAGGTCCATATGTGATTACAAGTGTATCACCATATGGATACGTAGAGCTTCAGGATAATGAATCTAACAAAAAGTTCATTGTTAATGGACAGAGAGTTAAACATTATCTTGAAAGTAATTTTGAGCAAGAATGCTCAAAACTGAGACTTGATTAGAGCTCAGTAATAGTCCAGCTAAGGACAATAAAGAAGCGCTTGCTGGGAGGCAACCCAGCCATTTACAAAATTTAATTTTATTTGTTTTTGTTAAATTTTTACAGGTATATGTCAAAGTGTTTTCAAAAGGTAGAATAGCAATTGCTTGAATTCACAGAGTTACAAGGGAAGTTAGAAGCTCACTGGCATAAAAAAGCCAATAAGAAACGTTTTGGGCGTTGAACGCCCAAAAGAAGCATCTACTGGGCGTTCAACGCCAGTAAGGATAGTCATCTGGGCGTTGAACGCCAGAAAGGAGCATCTTCTGGGCGTTGAACGCCAGAAAGAAGCTCCTTCTGGGCGTTTAACGCCAGAATTACAGCATCCTGGGCGTTTCAAAAAACGCCCAGTGACAAAGGACTTCCTGGCGTTCAACGCCAGAAAGAAGCAACAGCTGGGCGTTGAACGCCCAGGAGAAGCAGCAATTGGGCGTTAAACGCCCAAAACATGCAGCATTTGGGCGTTTAACGCCAGGATAGTGGGGAGGAGGTAAAATTCGTTTTTCTTTACAAATTTTCTAAATTTTTATGTTTCAATTCATGATTTCTTGCATAAACATGTTTCAAAATGTCATCCTTTAATTTCAAATTTTTTTTTTCTAAAAACTCTAATTTCTAAAATCCCTTTCTCAAAAATAATATATCTTCATACATAAACATAAACCTTTTTCCAATCCAATCCAACTCTTTTTCCATTTTTCAAAACTTAATTATCTTTAAAATCTTTTTCAAATTAAAAAAATTCAGATTTATTTTTAAATATCATTCATATCTTTTTAAATTATATCTTTTTCTTATCATATTTATCTTTTATAAATCATATCTTTTATCTTATATCTTTTTCTTATTTTCGAAAACCCACCCCCTCCCTTTATATCCACTTCGGCGCCCCTCTCATCATTCCTCATTCCACACTTGCTCTCCTCCTATCCCTCTCCTTTCTTTTCTTTTGCTTGAGGACAAGCAAGCCTCTAAGTTTGGTATGTTTATCCGTAATCACTAAGATCATGGCCCCTAAAGGAAAACAATCCACCCCAAGAGGCAAGAAAGAGAGTATTCCAAAACCACTTTGGAATCAAGGGAAGTTCTTGACTAAAGAACATTCAGACCATTACTACAAAATAATGGGTCTAAGATCAGTGATCCCGGAAGTCAAGTTCGATCTGAAAGAAGATGAATATCCGGAGATCCAAGAACAAATTCGAAATAGGAACTGGGAAATCCTAGCTAATCCTGAAACAAAAGTGGGAAGGAATATGGTTCAGGAGTTCTATGCTAATCTGTGGCAAACAGACAGACAAAGAATGATTGGAGCTGCCCTCTATGACCATCGGACCTTAGTCAGAGGAAAGATTGTTCACATCCATCTTGACAAAATTAGCGAGATCTTTAAGCTTCCTCAACTGAAAGATGACCCAGACTCCGTTAATAGGAGAATGATGAGGGTAAAGAAAGGCCTGGACAAGATTCTAGAGGATATATGCATCCCTGGAGCCAGGTGGACCACCAGCACCACTGGCATCCCAAATCAACTTAAGAGAGAAGATCTCAAACCAGTTGCCAGAGGCTGGCTGGACTTCGTTGGGCATTCTATATTGCCCACCAGCAACCGTTCTGAAGTTACTGTCAAAAGAGCAGTGATGATTCACTGCATCATGTTGGGAAGTGAAGTAGAAGTTCATCAACTAATCTCTTGTGAACTCTACAAAATAGCAAACAAGAACTCCAAAGATGCCAAGTTGGCCTATCCAAGCTTAATTTCTATGCTCTGCAAAGATGCTGGAGTGAGGATGGGGATAACTGAGTACATCTCAGTTGAGAGGCCAATTACTAAATTATCAATGGAAAGACAATAATTGCAAGATGATCCAATCAAGAGGAGAGCACAAGAATTCCTCCCAGAACTTCCTTAATTCGAATATTGGGAACATCTTGAGGCATCTGTTTCCAAGTTGCAAGAAGCTATAAACCAAATAAAGGAAGAACAGAACAATCAAAGTAGCATGCTTTGCAAATTGCTTAGGGAACAAGAAAAGCAAGGGTGTGACTTAAGGGAGCTAAAGTGCCAGAAATTAATCCTTGAAGGACCAGGCACCCCACAAATCAGAGGAACATCCACTTCCCAAAATACAGGTTGTTGAGTTCTAATTTTAGCTTTAACTCTGTGATAGTGTTATTATAGGAATTTACCTTAGAAGTTATACAGTAGTAGTAGTAGTAATTAGCATATCTATTCTGGTTTTATTTCCAATTAAGTTATAATTTATTTTTCTCATTATCATCAGACATGAATAAAATAGTAGATTTTTAGAATAAAGAAGTAATTTATATTTTTCGAGTTCTTAATAATAAAAATTATAATTAATTATAGTGGTGGCAATACTTTTTGTTCTCTGAATGAATGCTTGAACAGTGCATATTTTATCCTAAATTTTACGAATGTTGGCTCCTGAAAGAATGAGGAACACGAAAAATATTATTGATGATCTGAAAAATCATGAATTTGATTCTTGAAGCAAAAAAAAAGCAGTGAAAAAAAAATTACAAGAAATCATTGGATCAAGAAAAAGAAAAAGCCAATAGCCCTTAAAACCAAAAGGCAAGGGAGAAAAGGATCCAAGGCTTTGAGCATCAGTGGATAGGAGGGCCCAAGGAAGTAATTCCAGGCCTAAGCGGCTAAATCAAGTTGTCCCTAACCATGTGCTTGTGGCATGCAGGTCCAAGTGAAAATCTTGAGACTGAGTGGTTAAAGTCGTGATCCAAAGCAAAAAGAGTGTGCTTAAGAGCTCTGGACACCTCTAACTGGGGACTTTAGCAAAGCTGAGTCACAATCTGAAAAGGTTCACCCAGTCATGTGTCTGTGGCATTTATGTATCCGGTGGTAATACTGAAAAACAAAGTGCTTAGGGCCACGGCCAAGACTCATAAAGTAACTGTGTTCAAGAATCAACATACTACACTAGAAGAATCAATAATACTATCTGAATTCTGAGTTCCTATGGATGCCAATCATTCTGAATTTTAAAGGATAAAGGGAGATGCCAAAACTGTTCAGAAACAAAAAGCTACTAGCCCCGCTCATCTAAATTAGAATCTGAGCTTCACTTAAAACTCGGAGATTTTATTACTCCTTAAATTCTTTTTATCCTATTTTGTTCATCTAGTTGCTTGGGGACAAGCAACAGTTTAAGTTTGGTGTTGTGATGAGCGGATATTTTATACGCTTTTTGGGGGTAATTTCATGTAGATTTTAGCATGTTTTGATTAGTTTTTAGTAGAATATTATTAGTTTTTAGGAAAAAATTATATTTCTGGACTTTACTATGAGTTTGTGTGTTTTTCTGTGATTTCAGGTATTTTCTGGCTGAAATTGAGGGAGCTGAGCAAAAATCTGAGTTAGGCTGAAAAAGGACTGCTGATGCTGTTGGATCCTGACCTCCCTGCACTCGGAATGGATTTTTTGGAGCTACAGGAGTCCAATTGACGCGCTCTGAATTGGTTGGAAAGTAGACATCCAGTGCTTTCCAGCAATATATAATAGTCCATACTTTGCGCAAAGATAGACGGTGTAAACTGGCGTTCAACGCCAGTTTCATGTTGCAGTCTGGCGTCCAGCGCCAGAAACAGGTTACAAGTTGGAGTTCAACGCCCAAAACACATTACAACCTGGCGTTCAACTCCAGAAACAGCCCAAGCACGTGAGAGGCTTAAGTCTCAGCCCTAGCCCACACCAAGTGGGCCCCAGAAGTGGATTTCTGCACCAATTATCTTAGTTTACTCATATTCTGTAAACCTAGGTTACTAGTTTACTATTTAAACAACTTTTAAAGACTTATTTTGTACCTTATGACATTTTAGATCTGAATTATACACTCTTTGACGGCATGAGTCTCTAAACTCCATTGTTGGGGGTGAGGAGCTCTGCAGCGTCTCGATGAATTAATGCAATTACTTGTATTTTTCCATTCACATATGCGTGTTCCTATCTAAGATGTTCATTCGCGCTTAATTAGGGAGAAGGTGATGATCCGTGACACTCATCACCTTCCTCACTCCATGAACGTGTGTCTGACAACCACCTCCGTTCTACATCATATTGAATGAGTATCTCTCAGATTCCTTAATCAGAATCTTCGTGGTCTAAGCTAGATTGATGGCGGCATTCATGAGAATCCGGAAAGTCTAAACCTTGTCTGTGGTATTCCTAGTAGGATTCCGGGATTGAATGACTGTGACGAGCTACAAACTTCTGAAGGCTGGGTGTTAGTGACAGACGCAAAAGAATCATTGGATTCTATTCCAACCTGATTGAGAACCGACAGATGATTAGCTGTGCTGTGACAGAGCATTTGGACCATTTTCACTGAGAGGGTGGGAAGTAGCCATTGACAATGGTGACACCCTACATAGAGCTTGCCATGGAAGGAACTTTGCAATTATGTTATTGAGTTGAATATTACATTGCAGGGATTCAGAGGACAAAGCATCTCCAAAACCCCAATATATTCTCCATTACTGCATTACAAGTAATTAATTAACGCTCCTTTATTTTTCTAATAATTCAAACTGATAATTTTAATTGAAATCCTGACTAAGAATAATAAAATAAACATAGCTTGCTTCAAACCAATAATCTCCGTGGGATCAACCCTTACTCACGTAAGGTATTACTTGGACGACCCAGTGCACTTGCTAGTTAGTTGTGCGGATTGCAAAAGTGTGATTGCAATTTCGTGCACCAGCGTTCAACTCCAAAAGAAGCCTTTGCACGTGTAAAGCTCAAGCTCAGCCCAAGCACATACCAAGTGGGCCCCAGAAGTGGATTTCTACATCAATTACTTACTTCTGTAAACCCTAGTAGCTAGTCTAGTATAAATAGAACATTTTACTATTGTATTCAGTGTCTTTTGACCACATATCTGGTCCTTCTCCTTATTTTCGAATTCATATCACATTTTGGGGGCTGGCCATTCGGCCATGCCTGGACCTTCATCACTTATGTATTTTCAACGGTGGAGTTTCTACACACCATAGATTAAGGGTGTGGAGCTCTGCTGTACCTCGAGTTTTAATGCAATTACTACTATTTTCTATTCAATTCAGTTTATTCCTATTCTAAGATATTTGTTGCACTTCACCATGATGAATGTGATGATCTGTGACACTCATCATCATTCTCACCTATGAACGCGTGACTGACAACCACTTTCATTCTACCTTAGACTGGGCGCATATCTCTTGGATTCCTTTATCAGAATCTTCGTGGTATATGCTAGATTGATGGCGGCATTCATGAGAATCTGGAAAGTCTAAACCTTGTCTGTGGTATTCCGAGTAGGATTCAGGGATTGAATGACTGTGACGAGCTTCAAACTTGCGATTGTTGGGCGTGATGACAAACGCAAAAGAATCAAGGGATTCTATTCCAACATGATCGAGAACCGACAGATGATTAGCCATGCCGTGACAGAGCATTTGGACCTTTTTCACTGAGAGGATGGGATGTAACCATTGACAACGGTGATGCCCTACATACAGCTTGCCATGGAAAGGAGTAAAAAGGATTGGATGAAGGCAGTAAGAAAGCAGAGATTCAAAAGGAGCATAGCATCTTCATACGCCTATCTGAAATTCCCACTAATGATTTACATAAGTATTTCTATCTTTATTTTCTGCTTTATTTATTATTCGAAAACTCCATAACATTTACTATCCGCCTGACTGAGATTTACAAGATGACCATAGCTTGCTTCATACCAACAATCTCCGTGGGATCGACCCTTACTCACGTAAGGTATTACTTGGACGACCCAGTGCACTTGCTGGTTAGTTGTGCGGAGTTGTGACTAAGTGTGATTCACATTTGAGAGCGCTACTAAGTTCATTGGCGCCATTGTTAATAATCACAATTTCGTGCACCAAGTTTTTGGCGCCGTTGCCGGGGATTGTTCGAGTATGGACAACTGACGGTTCATCTTGTTGCTCAGATTAGGTAATTTTCTTTTTTGTTTTATTTTCAAAAATTTTTCAAAAAAAAATTTATCCCTATTTTCGAAAAAATTTTAATTAAAAATAAATTATTCTATGGCTTCAAAACTTTTAAGAATGGATTCTAGAGTTTCATGAAGCATGTTGAATCCAAGCTGGCTGTAAAGCCATATCCAATTTCTTTTGAACTAAGGCTTCCTCTTCACATGCTTGAACTATGTATGCTAAAGCTTGGCTGGCTGTTAAGCCATGTCCAATTCCTGGATCGGAGCTTTAGGCTAAACATTGAAAGATTCCTGGAATTCTTCTTAAAAATTTTGAATTTCTTATTTTCTTTTTCCTATATGTTTCTCGAAAAATACAAAGTAAAATCTAATATATATATATATATATATATATATATATATATATATATAAAATCGAAAAAAATCAAAAATATTTTGTGTTTCTTGTTTGAGTACTGTGTCATGTTTTAAGTTTGGAGTCAATTGCATATTCATATTGTTCTTGCAATTTTCGAAAATTCATGCATTCATAGTGTTCTTCATGATCTTCAAGTTGTTCTTGGTAAGTCTTCTTGTTTGATCTTGATGTTTTCTTGCTTTGTGTCTTTTATTGTTTTTCATGTGCATCTTTGCATTCATATTGTCTAAGCATTAAAGATTTCTATGTTTGGTGTCTTGCATGTTGTCTTTGCATCAAAAAATTTTCAAAAATATGTTCTGGATGTTCATCATGATCTTCAAAGTGTTCTTGGTGTTCATCTTGACATTCATAGTGTTCTTGCATGCATCATGTGTTTTGATTCATAATTTTCATGTTGTGAGTCATTTTTGTTGTTTTTCTCTCTCATCAATAAAAATTTTAAAATAAAAAAATATCTTTTCCTTTTTTCTCTCAAAATTTCGAAAATTTGGGTTGACTTAGTCAAAAAATTTTTAAATTAGTTGTTTCTTGTAAGTCAAGTCAAATTTTCAAATTTTAAAAATCTTATCTTTTTAAAACCTTTTCAAAAATTAAATCTTTTTCATTTTTCTTATTAATTTTCGAAAATTCTTTAAAATATTTTTCAAAAATATTTTTCTTAATTTTATTTTTATTTTTGAAACTTAACTAATAATTAATATGATTGATTCAAAAATTTGAAGTTTGTTACTTTCTTGTTAAGAAAGGTTCAATCTTTAAATTCTAGAATCTTATCTTTTGGTTTCTTGTTAGTCAAGTAATCAATTTTAATTTTAAAAAAAATTTTCTTTTTAATCATATCTTTTATATCATATCTTTTTCAAAATTTTATCTTTTTCAAAAATTTGATTTTAAAATATCTTTTCTAACCTCTTATCTTCTTATCTTTTCAAATTTGATTTTTAAATCTTTTTCAACTAACTAATTAACTTTTTGTTTGTTTCTTATCTTTTTCAAAACCACCTAACAACTTTTCTCTCTCTAATTTTCAAAAATACCTCCCTCTTTTTCAAAAATTCTTTTTAATTAATTAATTATTTTAAATTTTAATTTTAATTTTATTTTTTATCTTAATTTTCGAAAATCATTGACTCCTTTTCAAAATTATTTTCGAAAACTTCTCTCTCATCTTATTCTATTTATTCATTCATTTACTAACACTTTTCTTCATCTCAAATCACTGCCCTTATCCTCACCCTTGTGTTTGGATTCTCCTTTCTTTATTCCCTTTCTTCTTCTACTGACAATAAGGAACCTCTTTACTGTGACATAGAGGATTCCTCTTCTTTTTCTGTTCTCTTCTCCTTCATATGAGAAGGAACAAGAAAAAAGGCATTCTTGTTGAAGCTGATCCAGAACCTGAAAGGACTCTGAAGAGGAAACTAAGAGAAGCTAAATTACAACAATCCAGAGACAACCTTGCTGAAATTTTCGAACAAGAAAAGGAGATGGCAGCCGAACCCAACAACAATAATGCAAGAAGGATGCTTGGTGATTATACTGCACCTACGTCCAAGTTTGATGGAAGAAGCATCTCAATTCCTGCCATTGGAGCAAACAATTTTGAGCTGAAACCTCAATTAGTTGCTCTGATGCAACAGAACTACAAGTTTCATGGACTTCCATTAGAAGATCCCTACCAGTTCTTAACTGAGTTCTTGCAGATCTGTGAGACTGTTAAGACTAATAGAGTAGATCCTGAAGTCTATAGGCTCATGCTTTTCCCTTTTGCTGTAAGAGACAGAGCTAGAGCATGGTTAGACTCTCAACCTAAAGATAGCCTGGACTCCTGGGATAAGCTGGTCACGGCCTTCTTGGCTAAGTTCTTTTCTCTTCAAAAGCTGAGCAAGCTTAGAGTGGATATTCAGACCTTCAAACAAAACGATGGTGAATCCCTCTATGAAGCTTGGGAAAGATACAAGCAGATGACCAAAAGATGTCCTTCTGACATGTTTTCAGAATGGACCATGATAGATATATTCTATTATGGTTGGTGCACGAATTTGTGATTCACACAACTAACCAACAAGTGCACTGGGTCGTCCAAGTAATACCTTACGTGAGTAAGGGTCGATCCCACGGAGATTATTGGCTTGAAGCAATCAATGTTTATTTTATTAATCTTAGTCAGGAGGCCAATAGGATTAAAAGTGAAATTACCAGATTTGATTATAAAAATAAAAGAGAATAACAGTGTTACTTGTTGTGTAGTAATGAGAAACATGTTGGAGTTTTGGAGATGCTTTGTCCTTTGAATTTCTACTTTTCCTTGAAATCCTCTTCCCACACGCAAGGTTCCTTCCATGGCAAGCTCTATGTAGGGTGTCACCGTTGTCAATGGCTACCTCCCATCCTCTCAGTGAAAACGTTCCTATGCTCTGTCACAGCACGGCTAATCATCTGTCGGTTCTCAATCAGGTTGGAATAGAATCCATTGATTCTTTTGCGTCTGTCACTAACGCCCAGCCTTCAGGAGTTTGAAGCTCATCACAGTCATTCAATCCCAGAATCCTACTCGGAATACCACAGACAAGGTTTAGACTTTCCGGATTCTCATGAATGCCGCCATCAATCCGGCTTATACCACGAAGATTCTGCGTAATGAATCTAAGAGATACTCATTCAGTCTGATGTAGAACGGAGGTGGTTGTCAGGCACACGTTTATGGATTGGGGAAGGTGATGAGTGTCACGGATCATCACCTTCTCCATAATTAAGCGCGAATGAACATCTTAGATAAGAACAAGCGTGTTTGAATGGAAAATAACAGAATTGTATTAATTCATCGAGACGCTGCAGAGCTCCTCACCCCCAACAATGGAGTTTAGAGACTCATGCCGTCAAAAAGTATGTAATTCAGATCTGAAAATGTCATGAGGTACAAAATAACTATCTAAAAGTTGTTTAAATAGTAAACTAGTAACCTAGGTTTACAGAAAATGAGTAAGCTAAGATAATTGGTGCAGAAATCCACTTCTGGGGCCCACTTGGTGTGTGCTGGGGCTGAGACTAAAGCTATCCACGAGTAGAGGCCTTTCTTGGCGTTAAACTCCAGGTTATGACGTGTTTTGGGCGTTCAACTCCGGATCATGACGTTTTTCTGGCGTTTAACTCCAGACAGCAACATGTACTTGGCGTTCAACGCCAAGTTACGTCGTCTATCTTCGCGCAAAGTATGGACTATTATATATTGCTGGAAAGCCCTGGATGTCTACTTTCCAACGCCGTTGAGAGCGCGCCAATTGGACACCTGTAGCTCCAGAAAATCCATTTCGAGTGCAGGGAGGTCAGGATCCAACAGCATCAGCAATCCTTTTTCAGCCTAAGTCAGATTTTTGCTCAGCTTCCTCAATTTCAGCCAGAAAATACCTGAAATCACAGAAAAATACACACACTCATAGTAAAGTCCAGAAATATGATTTTTGCCTAAAAACTAATAAAATTTAACTAAAAACTAATTAAAACATACTAAAATCTACATGAAATTATCCCCAAAAAGCGTATAAATATCCGCTCATCACAACACCAAACTTAAACTGTTGCTTGTCCTCAAGCAACTAGATAAATAAAATAGGATGAAAAGAAATTAAGAAACAATAATATCTCAGAGTTTCAAGTGAAGCTCAGATTCTAATTAGATGAGCGGGGCTAGTAGCTTTTTGCTTCTGAACAGTTTTGGCATCTCACTTTATCCTTTGAAATTCAGAATGGTTGGCATCCATAGGAACTCAGAATTCAGATAGTATTATTGATTCTCCTAGTTTAGTATGTTGATTCTTGAACACAGCTACTTTATGAGTCTTGGCCGTGGCCCTAAGCACTTTGTTTTCCAGTATTACCACCGGATACATAAATGCCACAGACACATAATTGGGTGAACCTTTTCAGATTGTGACTCAGCTTTGCTAGAGTCCCCAATTAGAGGTGTCCAGAGTTCTTAAGCACACTCTTTTGCTTTGGATCACGACTTTAACCACTCAGTCTCAAGCTCTTCACTTGGACCTGCATGCCACAAGCACATGGTTAGGGACAGCTTGATTTAGCCGCTTAGGCCTGGATTTATTTCCTTGGGCCCTCCTATCCATTAATGCTCAAAGCCTTGGATCCTTTTCACCCTTGCCTTTTGGTTTTAAGGGCTGTTTGGCTTTTATTCCTTTTGATCCAAATATTATTTTTTTTTTTGCAAGAAATTTTTTTTTTCACTGCTTTTTCTTGCTTCAAGAATCAATTTCATGATTTTTCAGATCATCAATAACATTTCTCTTGTTCATCATTCTTTCAGGAGCCAACAATTTTAACATTCATAAAATTCAATATCAAAAATATGCACTGTTCAAGCATTCATTCATAAGACAAAAAGTATTGCCATCACATATAAATAATTAGAATTTTCCTTATTAAGAACTCGAAAAAATTAAATTGCCTCTTTATTCTACAAATCTACTATTTTATTCATGTTTGATGATGATGAGAAAAAATAAGTTATAACTTAATTGGAAATAAAGCCAAAATAGATATGCTAATTACTACTACTCCTATATAACTTCTAAGGTAAAATCCTATAATAATACTATCACAGAGTTAAAGCTAGAATTAGAACTTAACAACCTGTATTTTGGGAAGTGGATGTTCCTCTAGTCTGTGGGGTGCCTTCAAGAATTAATTTCTGACGCTTCAGCTCCCTTAAGTTCACATCCTTGCTCTTCCTGTTCTCTTAGGTGCCATGATCTTAATGAGTTTTAACTCAGTGATCATGGCAAATCACACCAAACTTAGAGGTTTGCTTGTCCTCAAGCAAAAGAAAGGAAAGGAGAGGAGTAGAAGGAGAGGCAGTTTCGAAAAAAGATAAGATGAGTTGAAAAAGATATGAGAAGAAATTAAAAATATTTGAAAAAGAATTGGATTGGAAAAAGATTTGTGTTTATGAATTAAGATACATTTGATATTTTTGAAAAAGGGATTTTAGAAATTAGGGTTCTTAGAAAACTAATTTGATTTTGAAGAATGACATTTTGAAACATGTTTATGCAAGAAATCATGAATTGAAACAAAAAAAGATTTAGAAAAATTGTAAAGAAAAACGAATTTTACCTCCTCCCCACCATCCTGGCGTTAAACGCCCAAACGATGCATGTTTTGGGCGTTTAATGCCCAAATGCTGCTTCTCCTGGGCGTTCAACGCCCAGCTGATGCTTCTTTCTGGCGTTGAACGCCAGGAAGTCCTTTGTCACTGGGCGTTTTTCTGAACGCCCAGGATGCTGACACTTTGGCGTTAAACGCCCAGAAGGTGCTTCTTTCTGGCGTTCAACGCCCAGAAGATGCTCCTTTCTGGCGTTTAACGCCCAGATGGCTACCCTTACTGGCGTTGAACGCCCAGTGGGTGCTTCTTTTGGGCCTTCAACGCCCAAAATCTTTCTTACTGGCTTTTTCACGCCAGTGAGCTTCCAAATTTCCCTGTAACTCTGTAAATTCAATCAATTGCTATTTTTACCCTTTGAAGATACTTGGACACATACCTGTAAAAAAAGAAAATTTATTTAATTAGTAAATAAACTTTGTAAATGGCTGGGTTGCCTCCCAGCAAGTGCTTCTTTATTGTCTTTAGCTGGACTACCACTGAGTTCTAATCAAGTCTCAGTTTCGAGCATTCTTGCTCGAAGTTACTTTCAAGATAATGTTTAATTCTCTGTCCATTAACAATGAACTTTTTGTTGGATTCATTATCCTGAAGCTCTACGTATCCATATGGTGATACGCTTGTAATCACATATGGACCTCTCCACCGGGATTTTAATTTCCCGGGGAATATTTTGAGCCTGGAATTAAATAGCAGAACTTTCTGCCCTGGCTCAAAGACTCTGGATGATAATTTCTTATCATGCCATCCTTTTGCTTTCTCTTTGTAAATTTTTGCATTCTCGAAAGCATTGAGTCTAAATTCCTCTAGCTCATTTAACTGAAGCAATCGTTTTTCTCCAGCTAATTTGGCATCAAGGTTTAGGAATCTGGTTGCCCAATAGGCCTTGTGTTCCAGTTCCACTGGCAAGTGACATGCCTTTCCATACACAAGCTGGTATGGAGAGGTCCCTATAGGGGTCTTGAATGCTGTTCTGTATGCCCACAGGGCATCATCCAAGCTTCTTGCCCAATCCCTTCTACGGTTAATTACAGTCCGTTCCAGGATTCTTTTGAGTTCTCTATTTGAGACTTCAGCTTGCCCATTAGTTTGTGGGTGATATGGAGTAGCTACCCTGTGGCTAACTCCATAACGCACCAGAGCAGAGTAAAGCTGTTTATTGCAGAAATGAGTGCCCCCATCACTGATTAACACTCTAGGGATACCAAATCTGCTGAAGATGTGTTTCTGAAGGAATTTTAACACTGTTTTAGTGTCATTGGTGGGTGTTGCAATAGCCTCCACCCATTTGGATACATAATCCACCGCCACCAGAATATACGTGTTTGAGTATGATGGTGGGAAGGGTCCCATGAAGTCGATGCCCCATACATCAAACAACTCAATCTCCAAGATCCCTTGCTGAGGCATGGCGTAACTGTGAGGTAGATTGCCAGATCTTTGGCAACTGTCACAATTAAGTACATACACTCGGGAGTCTTTATAGAGAGTAGGCCAGTAGAAGCCACTTTGGAGGACTCTTGTGGCTGTTCGCTCACTTCCAAAATGTCCTCCATACTGTGATCCATGGCAGTGCCATAGGATCTTCTGTGCTTCTTCCTTAGGCACACATCTACGGATTACTCCGTCTGCACATCTCTTAAAGAGATATAGCTCATCCCAAAGATAATACTTTGCATCCGTGATCAGCTTCTTTATTTGCTGTCTACTGTACTCTTTGGGTATAAATCTCACTGCCTTGTAGTTTGCAATGTCTGCAAACCATGGCACTTCCTGGATGGCAAAGAGTTGCTCATCCGGAAAGGTTTCAGAGATCTCAGTGAGAGGGAGGGACGCCCCTTCCACTGGTTCTATTCGGGACAGGTGATCTGCTACTTGATTCTCTGTTCCTTTTCTGTCTCTTATTTCTATATCAAACTCCTGCAGAAGCAGCACCCATCTTATAAGTCTGGGTTTTGAATCCTGCTTTGTGAGTAGATATTTAAGAGCCGCATGATCTGTATATACAATCACTTTTGATCCTACTAAATAGGATCTGAATTTATCAATGGCGTAAACCACTGCAAGTAGCTCTTTTTCTGTGGTTGTGTAATTCTTCTGTGCGTCATTTAAAACACGGCTGGCATAGTAAATGACGTGCAGAAGCTTGTCATGCCTTTGTCCCAACACTGCACCAATAGCATGGTCACTGGCATCACACATTAATTCAAATGGTAACGTCCAGTCTGGTGCAGAGATGATTGGTGCTGTAACCAATTTAGCTTTCAGAGTCTCAAATGCTTGCAGACACTCTTTATCAAAGATAAATGGCGTGTCAGCAGCTAGCAGGTTGCTCAGAGGTTTGGCAATTTTTGAAAAATCCTTTATAAACCTCCTGTAGAATCCTGCATGCCCCAGAAAGCTTCTGATTGCCTTAACATTGGTGGGTGGTGGTAATTTTTCAATTACTTCAACTTTAGCTTGATCCACCTCTATTCCCTTGTTCGAGATTTTGTGGCCAAGGACAATTCCTTCAGTCACCATAAAGTGACACTTTTCCCAGTTTAAAACCAGGTTGGTCTCTTGGCATCTCTTTAGAACAAGTGCTAAATGGTTAAGGCAGGAGCTGAATGAGTCTCCAAACACTGAAAAGTCATCCATAAAGACTTCCAGAAATTTTTCCACCATATCAGAGAAAATTGAGAGCATGCACCTCTGAAAGGTTGCAGGTGCATTGCATAGCCCAAATGGCATCCTTCTGTATGCAAATACTCCAGATGGGCATGTGAATGCCGTTTTCTCCTGATCCTGGGGATCTACTGCAATTTGATTATAACCTGAATATCCATCCAGAAAGCAGTAGTATTCATGACCTGCTAGTCTTTCTAGCATCTGGTCTATGAATGGTAAAGGAAAATGATCCTTTCTGGTAGCTGTATTGAGCCTTCTGTAATCAATACACATGCGCCACCCAGTAACTGTTCTTGTAGGGACCAGTTCATTTTTTTCATTATGAACCACTGTCATGCCACCTTTCTTGGGGACGACTTGGACAGGGCTCACCCAGGGGCTGTCAGAAATAGGATAAATAATCCCAGCCTCTAGTAAATTAGTGACCTCTTTCTGCACTACTTCCTTCATGGCTGGGTTCAGCCGCCTTTGTGGTTGAACCACTGGCTTGGCGTCACCCTCCAGTAAGATCTTGTGCATGCATCTAGCTGGGCTAATGCCCTTAAGATCACTGATGGACCACCCAAGAGCTGTCTTGTGTGTCCTTAGCACTTGAATTAGTGCTTCCTCTTCCTGTGGCTCTAAGGTAGAGCTTATGATTACAGGAAAGGTATCACCTTCTCCCAAGAATGCATATTTTAGGGAAGGTGGTAATGGCTTGAGCTCGGGTTTAGGAGGTTTCTCCTCTTCCTGAGAGATTTTCAGAGGTTCTACTATTTTCTCTGACTCCTCCAGATCAGGCTGGACGTCTTTAAAGATGTCCTCTAGCTCTGATTCGGGACTCTCAGCCATATTGACCTCTCTTACCAGAGAGTCAATAATATCAACACTCATGCAGTCATTTGGGGTGTCCGGATGTTGCATGGCTTTGACAACATTCAATTTGAACTCCTCCTCATTGACTCTCAAGGTTACCTCCCCTTTTTGGACATCAATGAGGGTTCGGCCAGTTGCTAGGAAAGGTCTTCCTAGAATGAGAGTTGCACTCTTGTGCTCCTCCATTTCCAGTACCACAAAGTCAGTAGGAAAGGCGAATGGCCCAACCTTGACAATCATGTCTTCAATCACTCCTGATGGGTATTTAATGGAGCCATCAGCAAGTTGAAGACATATCCTGGTTGGTTTGATTTCTTCAGTTAAGCCAAGCTTTCTGATAGTAGATGCAGGTATTAGGTTGATACTTGCCCCAAGATCACATAAAGCTTGCTTGGTACAAGTACCCTCTAATGTGCATGGTATCATAAAGCTCCCAGGATCTTTAAGCTTCTCAGGTAAGCTTTTCAGAATGACTGCACTGCATTCTTCAGTGAGGTAAACTTTTTCAGTTTCCCTCCAATCCTTCTTATGACTTAAGATCTCTTTCATGAACTTAGCATAAGATGGTATTTGCTCAAGTGCTTCTGCAAACGGAATCTTTGTTTCAAGAGTCCTGAGATAGTCTGCAAAGCGGGCAAATTGCTTATCCTGTTCCGCTTGGTGGAGTTTTTGAGCATAAGGCATTTTGGCTTTGTATTCCTCAACCTTAGTTGCTGCAGGTTTATTACCTACAGAAGTGAGTTGGGAAGCCTTTTTAGAAGTGTTGTCATCAGCACTTGTATGTGACTGATCCCCCACTGGCATTTGAGTGCCAGGGGTAGGAGCTGGAGTGGCGTTAGACGCCACTTCCCTGTTTGTCACTGGCGTTTGAACGCCAGAACCATGCTCCCTTTGGGCGTTCAACACCGGATTCATGCTTGTTTCTGGCGTTGAACGCCAGGAATGAGCATGGTTTGGGCGTTCAGCGCCAGCTTTATTCCTCCCTGGGCTCTGATTGTCCTCAGAGGGATTTTGGGTCTCTACCTGTTCATTTCTTGGTTTCCTGCTGCTTTGAAGTGAGGTATTTAATGTTTTCCCACTTCTTAATTGAACTGCTTGGCATTCTTCTGTTATTTGTTTTGATAGTTGCTTTTCTGTTTGCTTTAATTGTACTTCCATGTTCCTGTTAGCCATTCTTGTTTCTTGTAATATTTCCTTGAATTCGGCTAGCTGCTGAGTTAGAAAATCTAATTGCTGATTGAATTCATTAGCCTGATCCACTGGACTGAGTTCTGCAGTTACTGTTTTAACTTCTTCTTGCATAGAAGATTCACTGCTTAGGTACAGATGCTGATTTCTGGCAACTGTATCAATAAGCTCTTGAGCTTCTTCAATTGTTTTTCTCATGTGTATAGATCCACCAGCTGAGTGGTCTAGAGAAATCTGAGCTTTTTCTGTAAGCCCATAGTAGAAGATGTCTAATTGCACCCATTCTGAAAACATTTCAGAGGGGCATTTTCTTAGCATCTCTCTGTATCTCTCCCAGGCATCATAAAGGGATTCATTATCTCCTTGTTTGAAGCCTTGGATGTTTAGCCTTAGCTGTGTCATCCGTTTGGGAGGGAAATAGTGATTCAGGAATTTTTCTGACAGCTGTTTCCATGTTTTTATGCTGTTCTTAGGCTGGTTATTTAACCACCTCTTAGCTTGATCTTGTACAGCAAATGGAAACAGTAATAATCTGTAGACATCCTGATCCACTTCTTTATCATGTACTGTGTCAGCAATTTGTAAAAATTGTGCCAGAAACTCTGTAGGTTCTTCATGTGGAAGACCAGAATACTGGCAGTTTTGCTGCACCATGATAATGAGCTGAGGATTCAGCTCAAAGCTACTAACTCCAATGGAGGGTATACAGATACTACTCCCATATGAAGCAGTAGTGGGGTTGGCATATGACCCCAGAGTCCTCTTGTCTTGTTCATTCATACTTACTTCCATAATGGAATACAAGAGGGATGATATGTATGTTGATATTATTTATTTTATAATAGTGGAATAAATAAAAAATGGAATATATATAAATTTTTTTTTTTTAAAAAAATTTTGAAAAAGTAGTTCAAAATTTGTTAGAAAATATAAATTTTTTTAATTTTGAATTTTATGATGAAAGAGAAAAACACACAAAAGACACAAGACTTAAAATTTTTAGATCTAATGCTCCTTATTTTCGAAAATTTTTGGAGGGAAAACACCAAAGAACACCAAACTTAAAATTTTAAGATCAAGACACAAGAAAAACTCAAGAACACCTTGAAGATTCACAAGAACACCAAGAACAAAAGAAAGAACACCAAAGTTAAAATTTTTAGAAAACCAAGACAAATTTTCGAAAATTAAAGAAAACTTAACAAGAAAACACCAAACTTAGAGTTTGGTACGAGATTCAATCCAAGAAAAATTATTTTTGAAAAAGGTTCCAAAGGGTATAACCAATTATCAAGAACAACTTGAAAATCAAGGAAAAACCAAGAACACTAACACGAGAATCTTAGAGAAAATATAAAATATGCAATTAACACCAAACTTAGAATAAGACACTAAACTCACGAAAAATTAATAATTAATTAAGAAAAATAATATTTTTGAAAAGAAATTTTTGAAAATAAACTATCCTATCAAAATTTGATGACTCTATAACAACAAAAAGGAATTATTCCTAATCTAAGAAATAAAATAAGCCTTCAATTGTCCAAACTCAATAATCCCCGGCAACGGCGCCAAAAACTTGGTGCACGAATTTGTGATTCGCACAACTAACTAGCAAGTGCACTGGGTCGTCCAAGTAATACCTTACGTGAGTAAGGGTCGATCCCACGGAGATTATTGGCTTGAAGCAATCAATGTTTATTTTATTAATCTTAGTCAGGAGGCCAATAGGATTAAAAGTGAAATTACCAGATTTGATTATAAAAATAAAAGAGAATAACAATGTTACTTGTTGTGTAGTAATGAGAAACATGTTGGAGTTTTGGAGATGCTTTGTCCTTTGAATTTCTACTTTTCCTTGAAATCCTATTCCCACATGCAAGGTTCCTTCCATGGCAAGCTCTATGTAGGGTGTCACCGTTGTCAATGGCTACCTCCCATCCTCTCAGTGAAAACGTTCCTATGCTCTGTCACAGCACGGCTAATCATCTGTCGGTTCTCAATCAGGTTGGAATAGAATCCATTGATTCTTTTGCGTCTGTCACTAACGCCCAGCCTTCAGGAGTTTGAAGCTCATCACAGTCATTCAATCCCAGAATCCTACTCGGAATACCACAGACAAGGTTTAGACTTTCCAGATTCTCATGAATGCCGCCATCAATCCGGCTTATACCACGAAGATTCTGCGTAATGAATCTAAGAGATACTCATTCAGTCTGATGTAGAACGGAGGTGGTTGTCAGGCACACGTTCATGGATTGGGGAAGGTGATGAGTGTCACGGATCATCACCTTCTCCATAATTAAGCGCGAATGAACATCTTAGATAAGAACAAGCGTGTTTGAATGGAAAATAACGGAATTGTATTAATTCATCGAGACGCTGCAGAGCTCCTCACCCCCAACAATGGAGTTTAAAGACTCATGCCGTCAAAAAGTATGTAATTCAGATCTGAAAATGTCATGAGGTACAAAATAACTCTCTAAAAGTTGTTTAAATAGTAAACTAGTAACCTAGGTTTACAGAAAATGAGTAAGCTAAGATAATTGGTGCAGAAATCCACTTCTGGGGCCCACTTGGTGTGTGCTGGGGCTGAGACTAAAGCTATCCACGAGTAGAGGCCTTTCTTGGCATTAAACTCCAGGTTATGACGTGTTTTGGGCGTTCAACTCCGGATCATGACGTTTTTCTGGCGTTTAACTCCTGATAGCAACATGTACTTGGCGTTCAACGCCAAGTTACGTCGTCTATCTTCGCGCAAAATATGGACTATTATATATTGCTGGAAAGCCCTAGATGTCTACTTTCCAACGCCGTTGAGAGCGCGCCAATTGGACACCTGTAGCTCCAGAAAATCCATTTCGAGTGCAGGGAGGTCAGGATCCAACAGCATCAACAGTCCTTTTTCAGCCTAAGTCAGATTTTTGCTCAGCTTCCTCAATTTCAGCCAGAAAATACCTGAAATCACAGAAAAATACACACACTCATAGTAAAGTCTAGAAATATGATTTTTGCCTAAAAACTAATAAAATTTAACTAAAAACTAATCAAAACATACTAAAATCTACATGAAATTATCCCCAAAAAGCGTATAAAATATCCGCTCATCAATGGTCTATCTGTGTTCTCTAAGATGTCACTAGACCATTCTGCAGGTGGATCCATTCACCTAAAGAAAATGCCTGCAGAAGCTCAAGAACTTATTGACATGGTTGCAAATAACCTGTTCTGTTCACTTCTGAGAGGAATTTCGTGAATAATGGGATGCCTCAAAGAAATGGAGTTCTTGAAATTGATGCTCTGAATGCCATATTGGCTTAGAACAAAATGTTGACTCAGCAAGTCAACATGATTTCTCAAAGTCTGAATGGATGGCAAAATGCTTCCAACAGTACTAAAGAGGCATCTTCTGAAGAAGAAGCTTATGATCCTGAGAACCCTGCACTGGCAGAGGTAAATTACATGGGTGAACCTTATGGAAACACCTATAATTCATCATGGAGAAATCATCCAAATTTCTCATGAAAAGATCAATAAAAGCCTCAACAAGGCTTTAATAATGGTAGGAGAAATAGGCTCAGCAATATCAAGCCTTATCCATCATCTTCTCAGCAACAGACAGAGAATTCTGAACAGAGCACCTCTAACTTAGCAAACCTAGTCTCTGATCTGTCTAAGGCCACTTTAAGTTTCATGAGTGAAACCAGGTCCTCCATTAGAAATCTGGAGGCACAAGTGGGCCAGCTGAGTAAGAAAATCACTGAAACTCCTCCTAGTACTCTCCCAAGCAATACTGAAGAGAATCCAAAAAGAGAGTGCAAGGCCATTAATATAATCAATATGGCCAAACCTAGAGAGGAAGGAGAGGACGTGAATCCCAATGAGGAAGACCTCATGGGACGTCTCTCAAGCAAGAAGGAGATTCCTATTGAGGACCCAAGGGAATCTGAGGCTTATATAGAGACCATAGAGATCCCATTAAACCTCCTTCTGCCATTCATGAGCTCTGAAGACTATTCTTCCTCTGAAGAGGATGAAGATGTAACTGGAGAGCAAGTTGCTCAATATTTAGGAGCTATCATGAAGCTGAATGCCAAGTTATTTGGTAATGAAACTTGGGAAGGTGAACCTCCCTTGCTCATCAGTGAACTAGATACATGGGTTCAGCAAACTTTACCTCAAAAGAGACAAGATCCTAGCAAATTCATAATACCCTACACCATAGGCACCATGATCTTTGAAAAAGCTTTGTGTGACCTGGGATCAGGCATAAATCTTATGCCACTCTCTGTAATGGAGAAGCTGGGGATTATTGAGGTACAGCCTACCATATTTTCATTGCAAATGGCAGACAAGTCAGTAAGACAAGCTTATGGATTGGTAGAGGACGTGTTGGTAAAGGTTGAAGGCCTTTACATCCCTGCTGATTTCATAATCTTAGACACTAGGAAGGAGGAGGATGAATGCATCATCCTTGAAAGACCTTTCCTAGCCACAGCAGGAGCTGTAATAGATGATAAAAGAGGAGAATTAGTCCTTCAATTGAATGGGGACTACCTTGTGTTTAAGGCTCAAGGGTCTTCTTCTTTAACAATGGAGAGGAAGCATGAGAAGCTTCTCTCAATACAGAGTCAAACAAAGCCCCCACAATCAAACTCTAAGTTTGGTGTTGAGAGGCTACAGTCAAATTCTAAGTTTGGTGTTGAATCCCCACATCCAAACTCTAAGTTTGGTGTTGGGCCTATACAACATTGACCTAATCACCTGTGAGGCTCCATGAGAGCCCACTGTCAAGCTATTGACATTAAAGAAGTGCTTATTGGGAGGCAACCCAATTTTTATTTATCTAATTTTATTTTATTTTTATTGTTCTTTTATGTTTTATTAGGTTCATGATCATGTGGAGTCACAAAAAAAAATACTAAAATTAAAAATAGAATCAAAAACAGCAGAAGAAAAATCACACCCTGGAGGAAGGACTTACTGGCGTTCAACGCCAAAACAGAGCATGGATCTGGTGCTGAACGCCAGAAACATGTAGCAATCTGGCGTTTAAACACTAGGATTGCACACTGAGGAAAGCTTGCGTTCAATGCCAGAAACATGCTGCAGATGGGCGTTGAATGCCCAGAACAAGCTTAGAGCTGGCGTTTAACGCCAGAAACAAGCACCAATCTGGCGTTAAACGCCAGGATTGCATGCAGAGGGCATTTTACACGCCTCATTGGTGCAGGGATGAAAATCCTTGACACCTCAGGATCTGTGGACCCCACAGGATCCCCACCTACCTCAACTCACCTTCTCTCTTCTTCACCAATCACCTCAATCTCTTTTCCCCATCACCTCTTCACCACTCACATCCATCCATCTCTTCCCTACCCAATCCCACCCATATGGCCGAAACATACACATCTCTCCCTCTCCTCCATATTTTCTTCTCCTTCCATTCTTTCTTCTTTGCTCAAGGGCGAGCAACATTCTATGTTTGGTGTGGTAAAAGCATAGCTTTTTGTTTTTCCATAACCATTGATGGCACCTAAGGCCAGAGAAACCTCAAAAAAAAAAAGAGAAAAGGGAAGACAAAAAATTTTTCCACCTCCAAGTCATGGAAGATGGAGAGATTTATCTCAAGGGTCCAAAGCTCAGTAGAAGAGCATTTGACTGCACATCAAGAGAGCATGAGGAATTCCCTCATCAAGAAATCCCTGAGATACCTCAGGGGATACATTTTCCTCCACACAACTATTGGGAGCAACTAAGGATAAGAGCACCAAAATCACTAGGGTTCAAGCAATGATGATTGGATTTTTTGATGGTTTAGAATTTCACAAATGAAATCTCGTTGAAGTATAGTCTCTAAACCAACAATAATCCTTTCGTGAAAAAATTTGTTTGTCACAAGTACAAACCCCTAAAATCTATAAACCGAAGTATTTAAACCTCGGCTCGTTCTCCCTAGGATTTACAATAAAGTGTCTTGTTATTGGTTTTGAGTTATTTTTGGGGTTTTGGTAAGAAACATGGAAGTTAAATGCTAAAAAGTAAACTAATGGCTAAAAAGGTCTTGGCAAGGGTTGGTGGTCAAGAATCTCTATCCTAATTACTAACTACAATATGAGAATTGGCAAGGATTAATCTCACTAAGTCATCCTCTAACTAGTAGTAAAGGAAAGTCAAATGAGCTATATAAATCCTAGTGCATAAGTCCTAACTCTCCACTAATTCAATTAGTGAGAACTAGAGTCAATGGATCCCAATCATCAATTACTTGGACATTAGTAACTCAAGAGTTCCTAAGTTACATTTCCAAGCCAAGAACATAAAATTCTACTCTAAAATCCAAGCAAGCATTTCATCAAACACTTGGAATGCATAAAAGGAAAGCATAGTAAATCAACAACAAGAATAAAATCTAACAACAATCAAATGTAAAGAATTAACAACAACAATTAAAGGAAACAAGATCTGTATGAATTACCTCTTATTGAATTGAAAGAAAAAGGAAGAAACAAAAGTAGATCTACAACAAAACACAAGAACAACATAAAAGAGATTACACCAAAAGAATAGAAGAAGATGAATGTAGCAACAAAGAATTGAGAGATAGAAGTGGAAGAAAGCAAAGATTAAAACCTAGATCTAAGAACTAAACCTAATCCTAATCCAAATCCTAGAGAGAAGTGAGAGCATCTCTCTCTAGAAACTACTTCTAAAACTAAACTATGACTAATGGTAACTAACTTCCAAAGTATGAGAGTATGTTCATTCCCCCTTCAATCCTTGGCTTAAATAACATCAGAAATGAGTTGGATTGGGCCCACAAGGCTTCTAAAATCACTGGCCACGTGTTGCATTAAGTGGGTCATGTGCCACCATCGGTGTGTCCGTGTACTGTGCGTGTGCGCGCCCCTATGTGCAATGCAACTATGGCAAATCTTATATCGTTTCGAAGCCCCGGATGTTAGCTTTCTAACCCAACTAAAACCGCATCATTTGGACCTCTGTAGCTCAAGTTATGGTCATTTAAGTGCGAAGAGGTCGGCTTGACAGCTTTCCGGTTCTTTCATTTCTTCATGAGTTCTCCAACTTTTCATGCTTTCTTTCTTCATTCCCTTGATCCAATCTTTGCCTCCTAAACCTTAAATCACTTAACAAACATATCAAGGCATCTAATGGAATCAAGGTGAATTAAATTTATTTATTTTAAGACATAAAAAGCATGTTTTCACTCTTAAGCACAATTAAAGGAGAATATACAAAACCATGCTATTTCATTGAATAAATGTGGGTAAAAGGTATTAAAATCCCCTAAAATCAATACAAGATAAACCCTAAATATGGGGTTTATCAACCTCCCCACACTTAAACCAAGCATGTCCTCAAGCTTAAACCAAGAATGAAGTAAGGGTATGGCATTTATTCAATGGAAATTAAGTAAATGCAATCTACTTATATGCAACTATCTAAATGAATGCAATTGCTTGGTCAAAATAAATCAATTCCCAAGAAGCATATATGCACAAGGGCTAAAGACTAGCAAGTCTAATCCAAAATTGAATTGAGTTATTAAATATTTTTACAAACTTGCATGAAAATTATGATCATAGGTGGAAACATGTAATTGAGCATCAAACCCTCACCGGATGTGTTTGAACTCTATTCGCTCAAGTGTTTAGGGTCGATTCTCTCAATTCTCTCCTAATCATGCTTTCTAAGATTTGTTTTTTTTCTTCTAACAATCAACAAATATTTCATGCATGCATACATATATCATGAGGTCTTTTCATAGGTTGTAATGGGGCTAGGGTCAAGGTAGGATGCATATTTGGTTAAGTGAGCTTGGAATTTGAATCTTTGATAAGCTTAAACTTCCCACCTAACCTATGACATCCTATACAATTAAGTTCTAACCTAACTACCCATTCTACTCACTTTTTCACATACTCATGCATCCCTTTTCTTGATTCGTAACACTTATGCATTGATTCCCTTTTATTGAGCTTCACTTTGGGGCGTTTTGTCCCCTTTTTTATTTCTTTCTCTTTTTTTTCTTTCTTTTTCTATTTTTTTTCTTTTCCATATTATTTTTCTTTTCTTTTTCTTTTGTTTTTTTCTCATTTTTTTATATACAAGAACCTTAATGCATAAGGTTTTACATTTGATCAATACATGAGTATGTACCCAATTCCCAATATTTTCAATAACAATACAAAACTACCCTTTTATTCACCCAATGTCCCAAGATTCCCATACTTGAATGATACTCACACACACCAGCCTAAGCTAATCAAAGATCCAAATTAAGGACTTTTATTATTTTCTGCTTTAAGGCTTGTAATGTGCTAAATTAAGAACAAAGTGGGTTAAGCGTAGGCTCAAATTGGCTAACAAAGGAATATAAAAGGTTGGCTATTTGGATAAGGAGCTAATGAAATGATGATGGCCTCAATCATATAAATGCATGTATACACAAAATAATGGACATAAATAATCAAACAAATCAAAGATTACAATCATAGAAAGAGAATTATGCACACAAGAAAGAAAATAAGTGGTTATAAGATGTAACCACACTATTAGGCTCAAGTCTCACTTGCTTGTGTTCTTAGCTCAAAAACATGATCCACAATATATATAATTCAAGCAAGTTCTATGAAAAAGTTTTCACTCAATCAATTGAAGTTCCCTATAGATAGAAATCTTGAATATTTTCATTATTTTGACAAAGCTTATTGTGTATATATATGCAAAAAAATAAGAAAATGCAAGTAAAAATCCTAAAATCCTAGAATGAAATGCAAAAGTATTAGGATTAGAAATTTGTCACCCAAAATCGCCGACCGGTCGGACGACCTCCCCACACTTAAAAGTTTGCACCGTCCTCGGTGCACTCAAAGATGAGTAAGGGGGTACGGCGACTCTCCGGATTGCTATGTGTTCTTAGTCTTGCTTCCGTTATTGCTTGTGGTGCAGTCATCATGAAAGACAAAAATATAACACCATAAGATGAGATAAATACAAAAGCAAGGAAGCATACATTGTTGGAATGAGGTAAATCACTAGAATGAGGTGAGTGAATTAATGTGACATTAATGACAAATATGTGTGTGAATTCTAAATTACGCGGTTTAGAACGCACATTAGCATAAAAGTTATGTCACAAAAGAAGCATGCACTTCCCTTATCCTAGTGTGCTTGAGATGCTTTAAGTAAGCTTGTAAGGTAAGACAAGCATTAGAGAAGCATGAAAGCATTCAAGTCAAACATATGGATGGATATAATCATGAAAGACAATGCATTAAGGTAAATGCTCAACATCATCCATCAAGAGATTGCCTAATCAAAGAATATGGTTCAAATCACATGGTGGCCAAGTTATTCAATTTAAAAGAATTACAAGCTCGAAGGCAATTCTCATCACTTGGTATTTTTCAAAAGGTAAGCATGAAAAACTCAAAACCAAGTAGCAAAATACAACCTCAATCATAGAATCCAACAAAGATTGTAAACATAATGATGTTAAGAAAACATCCCTTTTTAATACTTAGCAGCAATTAATGGTAAACAAGAATATCAATCCAACACTTATGATGAAAAGAGAGAAAATAAAATGAAAACTAAACTAAAACTAACTAATCAACTAACGAACTAACTAATTAGCTAACTAACTAACTAATAACTAACTAAAATAAATGGTTATCAATGGTGTTTGGAAGTGTTGGATGAGGTGTAGAAGAAAGGAATAAGAAAGGAGAAGGAAAGAAATGGCAAGAGGAGAAGAAAAGAAGTGGCTAGAATAAAGGGCATCCACGCGTACGCGCGCATGGCGCGCGCGCATCGATGGCTTATTTCGAGAGTGGTGCGTACGCGTCATGTGCGCATCCGCGCAAGTGGGGTTGTGCCAAAGGCACAACGTTGGCGCGACGTAGGCATAACTCTCTGGAAAATGTATGGAATGTGGAACTTCTCAATCCACGCATACGCACGCATGGCGCGCGTGCGTGGATGGTCGAAAATGCTTGATGCACGCGTACGCGTATAGTGCGCGTACGCGTAGATGGTGCTCTGTTTTTCAAAATTTTTTTTTGCTATGTTTTTGCACCAATCCAAGCATTCTAAACCTCCAAGCATCTACCAAAACACCCTAAAACCTTATTTAACATGATAAAATACTAATTAAACTCAACCAACTAATCTAAACATGAAATTAAACTAGTTCTACCAATATGTACAAAAGAGAAAATGAAAGGATTTTACCATGGTGGGGTGTCTCCCACCTAGCACTTTTATTTATTGTCCTTAAGTTGGACTTATGGGGAGCTTCTCGCAAGGTGGCTTGTGCTTGTACTCATCTTGGAACTTCCACCAATGCTTGAATCTCCAATAAGCTCCATTCTTCAATTTCAATATCTTCAAGCTTTGATGGAGTTCTCCACAAACCATGAGCTCCCAAATTTGATTTTCATTGTGCGATCCGGGATCCCACACTTTGTTTTGACACCCGTCCTTAGATTGATCGTCATTATTCCATCCAGGTGGTATGGCCTTGGAATTCTCAAAGAAGTTTCCAAACAACTTCCTAGACCCATGCCATTTGGTTCCACACCAACCATTACTCTTGAATTTTGAGCTTACAACCGTCATGAGCTTAGAATGATGTTTCTAACCACTACACAACTCTCTTATACTTTTGACTCCACAAAGAGCTCTAAGTTGACCATCATTTTCAATTAAACCATATTCAAGTGAGAAAGTAAAGCTTAGGGATAAGAGTTTTACCCACTTGAATGTTGTGTTGGATGGTGACTTGGGGAGGGAGACCTCCCCACACTTAGACAATGCAAGGTTCTCTTCCTTGTGCTCTTCTTTGTGTATTTCCACCTCTTTGCGAGCTTCTTCAATTTCAACCTTTTCCCTTTTTTCACTTGGCTTGGTGTTGTCTTCAAGAACTTCATCTTGCCCAATGGGAGGTGAGTCAATTTTGGATAGGAATTCATTGATGAATGAATCCATCTCTTGATCAACCTCTTCATATTCTTCAATTTCGATATACACCATGCCAACTTTTTCCTCTTGGTAGCTCTCTTTCGATTCACTCTCTTTCTCGTTGCTCACCAAGGGTATGGGAGGTTGTGCACACTCTTCTATAATTTCAACTCCATGTCCAATGGGAGAGGATTCCATTGTAGAAAGAAATTCATCCATGATTGAATCCATCTCTTGATAAGCCTCTTCTAAGTCTCCAACGATGATATGCCTTGGAGGTTGCGCACCCTCCTCAACATCAATATCAAGCTTCTTGGAAGAGTTCTCCATGATGCTACATTCCCTTGGACTTTCAACATCTCCTAAATCTTCAACCACTTCTTCCTTTTCTTCAATGATCATAGGCTCCTCCAATTGTTTCAACACAAAACTTGGTTCTTCCTTCTCCACCGGATTTTTCAATTTCTCCTTCATATTTTGTTCTTCTTTTGACTTTTCACATGGGGCTATGGAAACAAATTGAGTATTCAAACATTGATGGGCTACAGTGTGCACCACCTTAGTCAAGTTGGTCACAAACTCAAGTGTATCTCGCTTCATGGCTTCTTGTCCTTGGAGTAACAAAGTGAGAGGATCGTCTATTGGGGCTTGGGGTGAATAGGAAGGTTCATCATTTTGGAGAGAGGGTTCATAATAGGAAGGTGGTTCTTCTTGGTAAGGTTGTGGAGATTGTGTGTATTGAGGTGGTTCTTGGTAGTAATCTTGATAGGGTTGTGGTGGTTCTAAAGGTTCTTGCTCATAATGGTCATAAGAATATGGTATGGGTGATTGGTTATATGATGGATATGGATCATAGGGCGGTGTTTGGTAATGAAAGGCTTGTGAGAATGGTTGAGGTTCATGTTGAGGATGAGATTCATAGGCATATGATGGTGGTTGTTGAGTGTCACAAAAAGAGTTATCATAGTCGTTAAATTGGCATGCATTAGGATGAAAATTATACCTATAAGTATCCGGAGGTTGTTGCCAATAGGAGTGATCAATTCCTTGAGGCTCCTCCCATCTTTGTTGGTTCCATCCATGGTACATGTTGCCATTAAAGTCTACATTTCCTACAACACAATTAGAACCAAACTCAAAGCCAAAGTGAGAATTCATAGTGAGAGAACAAAATAAAACTAACAAAAATTAAGAAACAAACAAAAGATAAACCTATTCACAATATTCACATATGTACAATAACCAATAACATAACACCATTGCAAATCCCCGGTAACGGCGCCATTTTGATGATTAGATTTTTTGATGGTTTAGAATTTCACAAATGAAATCTCGTTGAAGTATAGTCTCTAAACCAACAATAATCCTTTCATGCAAAAATTTGTTTGTCACAAGTACAAACCCCTAAAATCTATAAACCGAAGTATTTAAACCTCGGGTCGTTCTCCCTAGGATTTACAATAAAGTGTCTTGTTATTGGTTTTGAGTTATTTTTGGGGTTTTGGTAAGAAACATGGAAGTTAAATGCTAGAAAGTAAACTAATGGCTAAAAAGGTCTTGGCAAGGGTTGGTGGTCAAGAATCTCTATCCTAATTACTAACCACAATATGAGAATTGGCAAGGATTAATCTCACTAAGTCATCCTCTAACTAGTGGTAAAGGAAAGTCAAATGAGCTATATCAATCCTAGTCCATAAGTCCTAACTCTACACTAATTCAATTAGTGAGAACTAGAGTCAATGGATCCCAATCATCAATTACTTGGACATTAGTAACTCAAGAGTTCCTAAGTTATCTTTCCAAGCCAAGAACATAACATTCTACTCTAAAATCCAACCAAGCATTTCATCAAACACTTGGAATGCATAAAAGGAAAGCATAGTAAATCAACAACAAGAATAAAATCTAACAACAATCAAATGTAAAGAATTAACAACAACAATTAAAGGAAACAAGATCTACATGAATTACCTCTTATTGAATTGAAAGAAAAAGGAAGAAACAAAAGTAGATCTACAACAAAACACAAGAACAACATAAAAAAGATTACACCAAAAGAATAGAAGAAGATGAATGTAGCAACAAAGAATTGAGAGATAGAAGTGGAAGAAAGCAAAGATTAAAACCTAGATCTAAGAACTAAACCTAATCCTAATCCTAATCCTAGAGAGAAGTGAGAGCTTCTCTCTCTAGAAACTACTTCTAAAACTAAACTATGACTAATGGTAACTAACTTCCAAAGTATGAGAGTATGTTCATTCCCCCTTCAATCCTTGGCTTAAATGGCATCAGAAATGAGTTGGATTGGGCCCACAAGGCTTCTAAAATCGCTGGCCACGTGTTGCATTAAGTGGGTCATGTGCCACCATCGGCGCGTCCGCGTACTATGCACGTGCGCACCCCTATGTGCGATGCAACTATGGCAAATCTTATATCGTTTCGAAGCCCCGAATGTTAGCTTTCTAACCCAACTAAAACCGCATCATTTGGACCTCTGTAGCTCAAGTTATGGTCATTTAAGTGCGAAGAGGTCGGCTTGACAGCTTTCCGGTTCTTTCATTTCTTCATGAGTTCTCCAACTTTTGATGCTTTCTTTCTTCATTCCTTTGATCCAGTCTTTGCCTCCTAAACCTTAAATCACTTAACAAACATATCAAGGCATCTAATGGAATCAAGGTGAGTTAAATTTATTTATTTTAAGACCTAAAAAGCATGTTTTCACTCTTAAGCACAATTAAAGGAGAATATACAAAACCATGCTATTTCATTGAATAAATGTGGGTAAAAGGTATTAAAATCCCCTAAAATCAAGACAAGATAAACCCTAAATATGGGGTTTATCAAGCAACAGAGGCAAGGAAGAGACATAAAAGAGCTCAAAAAGCACCATTAGTCCTTCAAAAAGGCCCCACCCTCACTAAGGTGGACTCATTCCTTAACTTCCTTGTTCTTATCTCTGTTTTTCGATTTTTATGTTATATGTGTGTTTATGTTTTATGTCTCTACCTCATGATCATTAGTATTGAGTAACTATGTCTTAAGGCTATGAATAATTCCATGAATCCTTCACCTCTCTTAAATGAAAAACGTTTCTAATTCAAAAGAACAAGAAGTACATGAATTTCGAAATTATCCTTGAATTTAGTTTAATAATATTGATATGGTGACAATACTTTTTGTTTTCTGAATGAATGCTTGAACAGTGCATAATTTTGATCTTGTTGTTTATGAATGTTAAAATTGTTGGCTTTTGAAAGAATGATGAACAAAGAGAATGTTATTAACAATCTGAAAAATCATGAAAATTGATTCTTGAAGCAAGAAAAAACAGTGAAAAAGCAAAAGCTTGCAAAGAAAAAAAATGGCGAAAAAAATTAGAAAGAAAAAGAAAAAGCAAGCAGAAAAAGCCAATAGCCCTTAAAACCAAAAGGCAAGGGTAAAAAAGGATCCAAGGCTTTGAGCATTAATGGATAGGAGGGCCCAAGGAAATAAAATCCAGGCCTAAGCGGCTAAATCAAGCTGTCCCTAACCATGTGCTTGTGGCATGCAGGTCCAAGTGAAAAGCTTGAGACTGAGTGGTTAAAGTCGTGATCCAAAGCAAAAAGAGTGTGCTTAAGAACTCTGGACACCTCTAACAGGGGACTTTAGCAAAGCTGAGTCACAATCTGAAAAGGTTCACCCAGCTATGTGTCTGTGGCATTTATGTATCCGGTGGTAATACTGCAAAACAAAATGCTTAGGGCCACGGCCAAGACTCCTAAAAGTAGCTGTGTTCAAGAATCAACAAACTTAACTAGGAGAATCAATAACATTATCTGAAATTCTAAGTTCCTATAGATGCCAATCATTCTGAACATCAAAGGAGAAAGTGAGATGCCAAAACTGTTCAGAAGCAAAAAGTTACAAGTCCCGCTCATCTAATAAGAATTAATATTCATTGATATTTTGGGATTTATAGTATATTCTCTTCTTTTTATCCTAATTGATTTTCAGTTGCTTGAGGACAAGCAACAATTTAAGTTTGGTGTTGTGATGAGCGGATAATTTATACGCTTTTTGGCATTGTTTTTAGGTAGTTTTTAGTAGGATATAGTTACTTTTAGGGATGTTTTCATTAGTTTTTATGCTAAATTCACATTTCTTGACTTTACTATGAGTTTGTGTGTTTTTTTTTTGTGATTTCAAGTATTTTCTGGCTGAAATTGAGGGACCTGAGGAAAACTCTGATAAAAGGCTGACAAAGGACTGCTGATGCTGTTGGATTCTGATCTCCCTGCACTCGAAATGGATTTTCTGGAGCTACAGAACTCAAAATGGCGCGCTCTCAACGGGGTTGGAAAGTAGACATTCAGAGCTTTCCAGCAATATATAATAGTCCATACTTTATTCATGATTAGACAACGTAAACTGGCGCTCAACGCTAGTTCCATGCTGCATTCTGGAGTCAAACGCTAGAAACACGTCACAAACCAGAGTTGAACGCCAAAAACACGTTACAACTTGGCGCTCAACTCCAAAAGAAGAATTTGCACGTGTAAAGCTCAAGCTCAACCCAAGCACACACCAAGTGGGCCCTAGAAGTGGATTTCTGCATCAATTACTTACTTCTGTAAACCTTAGTAGCTAGTCTAGTATAAATAGAACATTTTACTATTGTATTTAGTGTCTTTTGACCACATATCTGGTCCTTCTCCTTATTTTCGAATTCATATCACATTTTGGGGGCTGGCCATTCGGCCATGCCTGGACCTTCATCACTTATGTATTTTCAACGGTGGAGTTTCTACACACCATAGATTAAGGGTGTGGAGCTCTGCTATACCTCGAGTTCTAATGCAATTACTACTATTTTCTATTCAATTCAGTTTATTCCTGTTCTAAGACATTCGTTGCACTTCACCATGATGAATGTGATGATCCGTGACACTCATCATCATTCTCACCTATGAACGCGTGACTGACAACCACTTCCGTTCTACCTTAGACCGGGCGCATATCTCTTGGATTCCTTTATTAGAATCTTCGTGGTATAAGCTAGATTGATGGCGGCATTCATGAGAATCCAGAAAGTCTAAACCTTGTCTATGGTATTCCGAGTAGGATTCAGGGATTGAATGACTGTGACGAGCTTCAAACTCGCGATTGTTGGGTGTGATGACAAATGCAAAAGAATCAAGGGATTCTATTCCAACATGATCAAGAACCGACAGATGATTAGCCGTGCCATGACAGAGCATTTGGACCTTTTTCACTGAAAGGATGGGATGTAACCATTGACAACAGTGATGCCTTACATACAGCTTGCCATGGAAAGGAGTAAAAAGGATTGGATGAAGGCAGTAAGAAAGCAGAGATTCAAAAGGAGCACAGCATCTTCATACGACTATCTGAAATTCCCACTAATGATTTACATAAGTATTTCTATCTTTATTTTCTGCTTTGTTTATTATTCAAAACTCCATAACATTTACTATCCGCCTGATTGAGATTTACAAGATGACCATAGCTTGCTTCATACCAACAATCTCCATGGGATCGACCCTTACTCATGTACGTTATTACTTGGACGACACAGTGCACTTGCTGGTTACTTGTGCGGAGTTGTGACTAAGTGTAATTCACGTTTGAGAGCACTACCAAGTTCATTGGCGCCATTGTTGATGATCACAATTTCGTGCACCAAAGAGCAACAAAGGCAAGAAAGAGACATAGACGAGCTCAAGCGTTCCATTGGATCTTCAAGAGGAAGAACTAGCCGCCATCACAAAGGTGGACCCGTTCTTTGATTTCCTTGTTCTTATCTTTCTATTTTTTTATTTTTATGCTTTATGTTTTATCTATGTTTTATCCATTAATGCTCAAAGTCTTGGATCCTTTTTACTCTTGCCTTTTGGTTTAAAGGGCTATTGGCTTTTTCTTCTTGCTTTTTCTTTTTCTTTTCTCTTTTTTTTTTGCTACTTACTTTTTTTTCTTTTTCACTGCTTTTTCTTGCTTCAAGAATCAATTTTCATGATTTTTCAGATTGTCAATAACATTCTCTTTGTTCATCATTCTTTCAAGAGCCAACAATTTTAACATTCATAAACAATAAGATAAAAAATATGCATTGTTCAAGTATTCATTCAGAAAACAAAAAGTATTGCCACCACATCAAAATAATTAAACTAATTTCAAGATAAAATTTGAAATCCAAGTACTTCTTGTTCTTTTGTAATTAAGCATATTTTTCATTTAAGAGAGGTGAAGGATTCATGGAGTTATTCATAGCTTTAAAACATAGACACTAGACACTAATGATCATGTAATAAAGACATACACATGGATAACACATAAAGCATCAAAACTGAAAACAAAAAAATAAATAGACAAGGAGATTAAGGAATGAGTCCACCTTAGTGAGCGTGGCGTCTTCCTCCTCTTGAAGAACCAATGGTGCTCTTGAGCTCCTCTATGTCTCTTCCTTGCCTTTGTTGCTCCTCCCTCATAGCTCTTTGATCTTCTCTAATCTCATGGAGAGTGATGGAGTGCTCTTGATGTTCCATCCTTAATTGGTCCATGTTGTAACTCAAGCTTTCCAAAGAAGTGTTGAGTTGCTCCCAATAATTGTATGGAGGAAATTACATCCCTTGAGGCATCTCAGGGATTTCTTGATAAGGGAATTCCTCATACTCTTATTGAGTGCCATGAATGGGCCCTCTAGTTTGCTCCATCCTCTTCTTTGTGATGGGCTTGCCTTCTTCAATGAGGATATCTCCCTCTATGACAATCTCAGCTGAATATCAAAGGTGACATATGAGATGAAGAAAGGTTAATCTTGCCAAAGGTGAGGACTTGTCAGCCACCTTGTAGAGTTCTATAGGTATGATTTCATGAACTTCTACATCCTCTCCAATCATGATACTATGGATCATGATGGCCCGATCCACAGTTACCTCAGATCAGTTGCTAGTGGGAATGATAGAGCGTTGGATGAACTCCAACCATCCTCTAGCCACAGGCTTAAGATCTAGTCTTCTCAATTGAATCGGGTTGCCTCTTGAGTCTCTTTTCCATTGAGCTCTTTCTACACATATGTCCATGAGGACTTGGCCCAACCTTTGATCAAAGTTGACCCTTCTAGTGTAGGGACGTGCGTTTTCTTCCATCATTGGCAAGTTGAACGCTAGCCTCACGTTTTCCGGACTAAAATCTAAGTATTTCCCCCGATCCATTGTAAGCCAATTCTTTGGGTTTGGGTTTATACCTTGATCATGGTTTTTTGTGATCCATGTATTTGCATAGAACTCTTGAACCATTAAGTTTCTGACTTGTTGAACGGGGTTGGTAAGAACTTCCCAACCTCTTCTTCGGATCTCTTGTCGGATCTCTGGATATTCGCCCTTTTTGAGCCTAAAAGGGACCTCAGGGATCACCTTCTTCTTGGCCCCAACTTCATAGAAGTGTTCTTGATGGACCTTTGAGATGAATCTCTCCATCTCCCATGACTCAGAGGTGGAGGCAGTTGCCTTCCGTTTCCTCTTTCTAGAGGCTTCTCTGGCCTTAGGTGCCATAAATGGTTATGAAAAAACAAAAAACAATGCTTTTACCACACCAAACTTAAAATATTTGCTCGTCCCCGAGCAAAAGAAGAAAGAAAGATGTAGAAGAAAATGGAGGAGATGGAGGGTGTATAGGGGTCAGCCAAGGGTAGAAGAAGGTGGTGTATGATGTGTGAAAATAAAAGAGTGAAGGGGGGATTTATAGGAAAAAGGGAGGAGAGTGGCCGAAAGGTTTGGGTGGGTTTGGGAGGGAAATAGTTTTGAATTTTGAAGGTGGGTGGGGGTTTTTGGGGAAGAGTTAAGAAAGTGATTGGTGAAGGGTTTTTGGGGAAGAGATATGGAGGTGATTGGTGAAGGGTATTTTGGAAAGAGTGTTGTAGAAAGGTGTGAAGAGGAGAGAGAGTGAGTTGAGGTTGGTGGGGATCCTGTGGGGTCCACAGATCCTGAGGGGTCAAGGAATTCTTCATCCTTGCTCTAATTGGGCATTGAAAACTCCTTAGAGTTCAATCCTGGCGTTTAAACGCCAGTCTGCTGCCCTGTTCTAGCGTTTAAACGCCAGCTTTCCTTCCTGTTCTGGCATCTAAATGCCAGTTTGTTGCCATGTTCTGGCATTTAAACGCCAGTCTGGTGCCTTATTCTGACGTTTAAACGCCCAGAAAGGTGCCAGATTGGGTGTTTAAATGCCCATTTCGCTACCCTTGCTGGCGTTTAAACGCCAATAAGTCCTTCCTCCAAGGTGTGCTATTTTTAATGCTGTTTTTGATTTTTTTTTCTTTATTTTTGTAATTGTCTTTGTGACTTCACATGATCATCAACCTAAAAGAAAACAAAATAATATAGATAAAATTAAAATAAAATTGGGTTGTCTCCCAATAAGCGCTTCTTTAATGTCAATAGCTTGACAGTGAGCTCTCATGGAGCTTCACAGATGATCAGAGTATGGTTGAGATCTCTCAACACCAAACTTAGAGTTTGGCTGTGGCCTTCCAATACCAAACTTAGAGATTGAATGTGGGGGCTCTGTTTGACTCTGTATTGGGAGAAGCTCTTCATGCTTACTCTCCATGGTTACAAATGGAGAACCTTGAGTCTTTATTACAAGGCATTCTTCATTCACATGAAGAATCAACTCTTCTCTGTCAACATCAATTACAGCTCTTGCTGTGGCTAGGAAGGGTCTTCCAAGGATGATGGATTCATCCTCATCCTTCCAAGTGTCTAGGATTATGAAATTAGCAGAGAAGTAAAGGCCTTCAACCTTCACTAGCACGTCCTCTACTAGGCAATAAGCCTTTTTCATAGATTTATCTACCATCTCCAATGAGAATTTGGCAGCTTTTACCTCATAGATTCCCAGTCTCTCCATTACAGAGAGGGGCATCATGTTTATTCCTGACCCCAAGTCACACAAAGTTTTTTCAAAGGTCATGGTGCCTATGGTACAGGGTATTAAGAATTTACCAGGATCCTGTTTCTTTTGAGGTAAATTTTGCTGAACCAATGTATTCAGTTCATTGGTGAGCAAGGGAGGTTCTTCATCCCAAGTCTCATTACCAAATAGCTTGGCATTCAACTTCATGATTGCTCCTAAATATTGAGCAACTTGCACTTCAACAATGTCTTCATCCTCTTCAGAAGATGAATAGTCATCAGAGCTCATGAATGGTAAAAGGAGGTCCAAGGGAATCTCTATGGTTTCTGTATAAGCCTCAGATTCCTTTGGTTCCTCATTAGGGTATTCCTTACTGACCATTGGACGTCCCTTGAGGTCTTCCTCAATGGATTCACGTCCTCCTCCTCCTCTAAGGTTTCAGCCATGTTGATTATATCAATGGCCTTGCACTCTCCTTTGGGATTCTCTTCAGTATTACTTGGGAGAGTGCTAGGAGGAGTTTCAGTAACCCTTTTACTCAGCTGACCCACTTATGCCTCCAAATTTCTAATGGAGGATCTTGTTTCAGTCATGAAACTAAGAGTGGCCTTGGATAGATCAGAGACTATGTTTGCTAAGCTAGAAGGATTCTGCTCAGAATGCTCTGTCTATTGCTGAGATGATGATGGGAAAGGTTTGCTATTGCTAAACCTGTTTCTTCAACCATTGTTATTATTGAAGCCTTGCTTCTGTTGATCCTTCCATGAAAAGTTTGGATGATTTTTCCATGAAGGATTATAGGCGTTGCCAAAGGCTTCACCCATGTAATTCACCTCTGCAATTACTGGGTTCTCAGGATCATAAGCTTCTTCTTCCGAAGATGCTTCTTTAGTACTGTTGGATGCATTTTGCAATCCATTCAGACTCTGAGAGATCATATTGACTTGTTGGGTCAATATTGTGTTCTGAGCCAATATGGCATTCAGAGCATCAATTTCAAGAAGTTCCTGAGCTTCTACAGGCGTTTTCTTTAGGTGAATGGATCCACCTGCAGAGTGGTCCAGTGACATCTTGGAAAATTCAGAAAGACCATCATAGAATATATCTAATGTGGTCCATTCTGAAAGCATGTCAGATTGACACTTTTTGGTCAGCTGCTTGTATCTTTCCCAAGCTTCATAGAGGGATTCACCTTCTTTTTGTCTGAAGGTTTGAACATCCACTCTAAGCTTTCTCAACTTTTGAGGAGGAAAGAACTTGGCTAAGAAAGCCGTGACCAGCTTATCCCAAGAGTCCAGGCTATCTCTGGGTTGTGAGTCCAACCATGTTCTAGCTCTGTCTCTTACAGCAAAAGGGAATAGCATAAGCTTGTAGACTTTAGGATCAACTCTATTGGTCTTAACAGTATCACAGATTTGCAAGAACTCAGTTAAAAACTGATAAGGGTCTTCTAATGGAAGTCAATGAAACTTGTAGTTCTGTTGCAGTAGAGAAACTAATTGAGGCTTTAGCTCAAAATTGTTTGCTTTTATGGCAGGGATTGAGATGCTTCTTCCATAGAAGTTGAAAGTTGGTGTAGTAAAATCACCAAGCATCTTCCTTGCATTGTTGTTTGGTTCGGCCATAATTGTTTCTTTTGCTGCTTCCTTTTCGAAAATTTCAGTGAGGTCCTCTTCAGAGTTTTGTGCTTTAGCTGCTCTTAGCTTCCTCTTCAGAGTCCTTTCAGGTTCAGGATCAGCTTCAACAAGTATGCTTTTATCTTTGTTCTTGCTCATATGAAAGAGAAGAAAATAAAGAAAATATGAAATTCTTTATGTCACAGTATAGAGATTCCTTGAGGTGTGAGAGGAAAATAAGAATAGAAGAATGAGGTAAGAATTCGAACACACAAAGAGAGATGGAGTTCGAATTGACAATGGAGGAGGAATGTTAGTGTTTAAATAGAAAACGATAAAATTGATATGATTTTCGAAAATTAAAATTCAAAATAAGTAGTTAATTAAAAAGAATTTTTAAAAAAAAAAATTGGTTAATGCTTTTTCAAAAATTAAGAGTGAAAAGGTGGTTTTGACAAAGATAAGAAACAAATTTGAAAAAGATAAGAAGTTAGAAAAAGATTTTGAAATTAGAATTTTAAAAAGATATTATTTGAAAAAGATATTTTTGAAATACAAATTAAAAAGATTTGATTTTTTAAAAAATAATGACTTGATTAGCAAGAAATTTAAAAGATATGATTCTAAATTTCAAATATTGAATCTCTCTTAAAAAGAAAGTAACAAACTTGAAATTTTTTAATCAAAATTTTTGAAAATATGAGGAAAAAAATTGATTTTTGAAAAAGATATATTTGAAAAGATATGATTTTAAAAAAAGATATGATTGAAAATATTTGATTTGAAAAAGGTTTGATTTTGAAAAAAATATGAAGATTTGAAAAAGATTTGATTTGAAAACAAAATTCCTCTCCTTGTGTCATCCTGGCGTTAAACGCCTAGGAGCTGCATGTTTTGAGCGTTTAACGCCCAATTTCTGCATGGTTTGGGCATTTAAACGCCCAGCCAGGTACCTTGGCTAGCGTTTAAACGCCAGTTTTCCTTCTTCACTGGGCGTTTTGAACGCCCAGCTTTTTCTCTGTAATTCCTCTGCTTTATGTTCTTGGATCTTCATTTTGCTAAATCCTTTATTCAAGAAGATATGTTTTCAATTTTGAAAAACAACAAAATGAGTCAAAACATATAATTCTTGGATCAGAATACAAGATATATGCAAGAACATTATGAACGTCAAGATGAACACCAAGAACAAGCTTGAAGATCAAGATGAACATCAAGAACTCAGTTTTCTTAATGAAAGAAAACATGGAGGACAGCAAACTTAGAATTTTCTCATGTTTGGGCCATATGAATGCATGAATGCATATGTAGAACATCATGCAGTACAAATCAATAAATCATGAAGATCAAACAAGGCAATTCATCAAGAACAACTTGAAGATCATCAAGAACACAATGCATGTGTTTCAAAAATTACAAGACAATTAAAATCATGCAATTAACACCAAACTTAAAATTTGGCCCTAGATTCCAACAAGAACCATGAAATATTTTTGAGTTTTTATGATTTTATGAATTTTTTTGGGTTTTTCGAAAATTATCTTTAGAAAAATGAAAAAAGAAGAAAAACATTTTTGAAAGGATTTTGAAAAATTTTTGAAAATCAAATAAAGATTGAAATAAGAAGAAAATTGTGATCCCCGGTAACGGTGCCAAAAACTTAGTGCACGAAATTGTGATCTCAATGGCGCTAACAACTTGGTACGCACAATTGTAATATCACTCTTTCTCACAACTTTGCACAACTAACCAGCAAGTGCACTGGGTCGTCCAAGTAATAAACCTTACGTGAGTAAGGGTCGATCCCACGGAGATTGTCGACTTGAAGCAAGCTACAGTCATCTTGTAAATCTCAGTCAGGCGGATTCAACTGGTTATGGAGTTTTGATAACTGAAAGATAAACATAAAATAAAGATAGAGATACTTATGTAATTCATTGGTGGGAATTTCAGATGAGCGTATGAAGATGCTTTGTTCCTGTTGAATCTCTGCTTTCCTACTGCCTTCATCCAATCCTTCTTACTCCTTTCCATGGCAAGCTGTATGTTGGGTTTCACCGGCGTCAATGGCTACCTCCCGTCCTCTCAGTGAAAAAGGTCCTCTACGGTTTCCCGCATGGCTAATCAGTTGTTGGTTCTCGATCATGTAGGAGTAGGATTTACCATCCTTTTACGTCTGTCACCACGCCCTACAATCGCGAGTTTGAAGCTTGTCACAGTCATCCCATCCCCGATCCTACTCGGAATACCACAGACAAGGTTTAAACTTTTCGGATCTCAAGAATGCTGCCAATGGATTCTAGCTTATACCACAAAAACTCTGATCTCAAAGAGTTGAAGGCTCTGTTGTCAGGAGAGGCAATCAACACGCATAAGTCAGGAATCCAAGAAATACACCCTCAATCTTAACTAGAACGGAAGTGGTTGTCAGGCATGCGTTCATACGTGAGAACGATGATAAGTGTCACAGATCATCACATTCATCAGGTTGAAGTGCGAGTGAATATCTTAGAACAAGAATAAGCTTGAATTGAATAGAAAATAGTAGTAATTGCATTAATACTCGAGGAACAGCAGAGCTGCACACCCTAATCTATAGTGTGTAGAAACTCCACCGTTGAAGATACAGAAGTGGTCTGGAGGTCCAGGCATGGCCGAATGGCCAGCCTCCCCAAATATGAAAATATGATATCCAGAATGTCTCTATAATCCGAAGATGAAAATACAATAGTAAAAGGTCCTATTTATAATGAAAGTAGCTACTAGGGTTTACAGAAATAGGTAAATGATGTAGAAATCCACTTCTGGGCCCACTTGGTGTGTTTTTGGGCTGAGCATTGAGCTTCATACATGTAGAGGCTTCTCTTGGAGTTAAACGCCAGCTTTTATGCCAGTTTGGGCATTTAACTCCAACTTTTATGCCAGTTCTGGCGTTTTGACACCAGAAAAGGGCAGAGAGCTGGCATTTTGACGCCATTATACGTCGTCAAAACTCGCACAAAGTATGGACTATTATATATTGCTGGAAAGCCCTGGATGTCTATTTCCATCGCAATTGAGAGCATGCCATTTGGAGTTCTGTAGCTGTAGAAAATCCCCTTCGAATGCAGGGAGGTCAGAATCCAACAACATCAGCCGTCCTTTGTCAGCCTCTGAATCAAATTTTTGCTCAAGTCCCTCAATTTCAGCCAGAAAATACCTGAAATAACAGAAAAACACACAAACTCATAGTAAAGTCCTGAATTGTGAATTTTCTTAAAAACTAATACAAATATACTAAAAACTAACTAAATCATACTAAAAACTATATTAAAATAATGCCAAAAAGCATATAAATTATCCGCTCATCAGTGTCTAGTGTCTATACCTTGAAGCTATAAATGTCCCATAAATCCTTCACCTTTCTTAAATGAAAAATGTTCCTAATTACAAAAGAACAAGAAGTACATGGATTTCAACTTTTATCTTGAAATTAGTTTAATTATTTTGATGTGGTGGCAATACTTTTTTTTTCTAAATGAATACTTGAACAGTGCATATTTTTTATAGTGAAGTTCATGAATGTTAAGTGTTGGCTCTTGAAAGAATGATGAACAAAGAGAAATGTTATTGATAATCTGAAAAATCATGAAATTGATTCTTGAAGCAAGAAAAAGTAGTGAAAAAGAAGTTGCGGAAAAAAAGGCGAAAAAGAAAAAGAAAAAGCAAGCAGAAAAAGCCAATAGCCCTTTAAACTAAAAGGTAAGGATAAAAAGGGATCCAAGACTTTGAGCATTAATGGATAGGAGGGCCCAAATGAATAAAATATTGGCCTAAGTGGCTAAATCAAGCTGTCCCTAGCCATGTGCTTGTGTCATGAAGGTCCAAGTGAAAAGCTTGAGACTGAGTGGTTAAAGTCGTGATCCAAAGCAGAAATAGTATGCTTAAGAAATCTGGACACCTCTAACTGGGGACTTTAGCAAAGCTGAGTCACAATCTGAAAAGGTTCACCCAGTTATGTGTTTGTGGCATTTATGTATCAGGTGGTAATACTGGAAAACAAAGTGCTTAGGGTCACGGCCAAGACTCATACAATAGCTGTGTTTAAGAATCAATATACTAAATTAGGAGAATCAATAACACAATCTAAATTATGAGTTCGTATAGATGCCAATCATTCTGAATTTCAAAGGATAAAGTGAGATGCCAAAACTGTTCAGAAGCAAAAAGCTACTAGCCCCGCTTGTCTAATTGGGACTAAGTTTCATTGATATTGTGAGATACATTGTATATTCTCTTCTTTTTATTCAATTTTTTTCAGTTGCTTGGGGACCAGCAACAATTTAAGTTTGGTGTTGTGATGAGTGAATAATTTATACGCTCTTTGGCATTGTTTTTAGGTAGTTTTTAGTATGATTTAGTTAGTTTTTAGTATATAATTATTAGTTTTTATGCAAAAATCACATTTCTAGGCTTTACTATGAGTTTGTGTGTTTTTCTTTGATTTCAGGTATTTTCTGGCTGAAATTGAGGGACCTGAGCAAAAATCTGATTCAGAGGCTGGAAGAGGACTGCAGATGCTGTTAGATTCTGATCTCCCTGCACTCGAAATGGATTTCTGGAGCTACAGAAACCCAATTGGCATGCTCTTAATTGCGTTAGAAGGTAGACATCTTGGCCTTTCCTGCAATGTATAATACTCCATACTTTGACCAAGATTTGATGGCCCAAACTGGCGTTCCAAGTCAGCATAAAAATTCTGGCGTAAAACGCCCAAACTGTCACCAGAATTGGAGTTAAACGCCCAAACTAGCACCAAAGCTGGTGTTTAACTCCAAGAAAAGCCTATGCTCGTGAAAGCTTCAATGCTCAGCCCAAGCACACACCAAGTGGGCCCCGGAAGTGGATTTCTGCATCATTTACATATTTCTGTAAACCCTAGGTTACTAGTTCTCTATAAATAGGACCTTTTACTATTGTATTTTCATCTTTTGATCATCTTTGGTCTTGGGATTAGGTCTTTGAACCCACTTTCATTTGTTTCATGCTATTTGGGATGCATGGCCATTCGGCCATGCCTAGACCTTGTTCTTTTGTATTTTCAACGGTGGCGTTTCTACACATCATAGATTAAGGTGTGGAGCTTTGTTGTTCCTCATGAATTAATGTAATTACTACTGTTTTCTATTCAATTCAAGCTTATTCTTGTTCTAAGATATTCACTTATACTTCAACCTGATGGATATGATGATCCGTGACACTCATCATCATCCTCCCTTATGAACGCGTGCCTGACAACCACCTCCATTCTATATGCGAGAGCTTGAGTGTGTATCTCTTGGCCTCCTGGTTCATGACGCATGGTTGCCTTTCCTGACAACAGAGCTTCCATTCCGTGCGATCAAAGTCTTCGTGGTATAAGCTAGAATCAAATGGGCAGCATTCTTGAGATCCGGAAAGTCTAAACCTTGTCTGTGGTATTCCGAGTAGGATCTGGGATGGGATGAGTTTGACGAGCTTCAAACTCTCGACAGTGGGGTACAGTGACAGTGCACAAAAGGATCAATGGATCTTATTCTGACACGATCGAGAACCGACAGCTCATTAGCCATGCGGTAAACCGTAGAGGACCATTTTCACTAAGAAGATGGATGGTAGCCATTGACAACGGTGATCCACCTACATGCAGCTTGCCATGGAAAGGAGTATGAATCATTGGATGAAGGCAATAGGAAAGCAGAGGCTCAGAGGGAACAAAGCATCTTCATACGCTTATCTGAAATTCCCACCAATGAATTGCATAAGTATTTCTATCATATTTATGTTCTGTTTCGCTCTTTTAATTATCAAAACCCCCATAACCATTTGAATCCGCCTAACTGAGATTTACAAGATGACCATAGCTTGCTTCAAGCTGACAATCTCCGTGGGATCGACCCTTACTCACGTAAGGTATTACTTGGACGACCCAGTGCACTTGCTGGTCAGCTGCACGAAGTTGTGTATAACGATTTCGTGTGCCAAGCCGTAATTATTGAAGAGGAAGAAGTGGTTGAAGACTTAGGAGATGCAGAACCTCCATGGGAATCTCAAGTTATAGAGCCTCCTTCCAAGAAGCTTGATATTGTTATTGAGGAGGGTGTACAACCTCCAAAGCATATCATGGTTGAAGAATTTGGAAAGGTTGATCAAGAGATGGATTCAATCATTGATGAGTTTTTATCTAAAATTGAATCCTCCCCTATTGGACTTAAAATAGAGGTCAAAGAAGAAGGACCACAACCTTCAAGACCCTTGGTAAATAATGAAAAAGAAATTGGATTGGAAGAAAGCTACCGAGAGGTGGAGGCAAATCAAGAAGAGCAAAAGGGAGTGGAAATCACCTTGCTAAAGCCGGTTGGAGCCTCTCTCACTAAGCAACCATCTATCTTATCATTTGAGTGGGTAAAACTCATTTCCTTAAGCTTCATTATCCCACTTGAGTATGGTTTACTTGAAATGGATGGTCAACTTAGAGCTCTTTGTGGAGTGAAGAGTAAGAGAGAGTTGAGTAGTGGTTGGCAACATAACTCAAGGCTCATTAAGGTGGCAAACTCAAGAGTTGAGTACAATGGAAGGTGCTTTGTTAAATGTAATAGATCTAGGAGGATAGTTTGGTGCCCATATGAGAATTCTGAAGTGAGCATACCACCCGGATGGAATCATAACAATCAACTTGAAGACAGATGTGAAAACAAGGTTTGGGATTCCGGATTACAAGATGTGGATCAATTTTGGGAGCTCCAAGCTTGTGGGGGACTTTATCATAGTTTGGTGCACTTGGTTGAAAATTCTGACAATCAATGGAAGACCAAGTATTGGTAGAAGTTCAAGGATGAATTCAAGCACAAGCCACCTTGATTAGAGCTCCCCATAAGTACAACTTAAGGACACTAAATAAATATGATAGGTGGGAGATACCCCACCATGGTAACCCCTTTTCCATTCTCTTGTATATATAGTTGATGAATGAATTGAGTTGCCATTGTTAGGTAATTTCTTGCTTTTATATCATTCTTGTACATATTGCCTTATATGTTAGTTTGTTTAGTTAGATTGTTGCTTTAAGTTGTAGGTTATTTGTTTTGAAATTGCATCCTTGTTTAGCATTGCAATTTTTGTTTGAGTTGCATATTAAAGTATTTTAAAAAAATTTTAAAAAAGATAAAGATTTTTTATTTTTGAATTTTGGTTAGTTTAGAAATGTAAATATTAGGTAGGAGTGTCCTATTTTTATTCTATGCTTCTTAACTAAAAAAAGGGTGCCCATCACGCGTACGCATGACCGACGCATATGCGTGACCCCAAGATTTTGAATGTGCTAGGATCGCACGAGCACTGTGCCATCGCGCGGTCCAGACAGTGAGTTGTGCGCGTAGGGTGCGGGAACCGTGCGTCTAGCACAATTTCTTCCCACGTGTATGCGTCACCATCTATTTTTCCCTTATCAAGCCTACGCGTGCCAGACGCGCACGTGTCGCATTCCATTCTCCCAACCCACGCTTATGCGTGACCCGCTTGTACGCATGGGTGCCCCTATTTCACACTCTTCTTCTCTTCTCTTTTCCCCATTTCTCTTCTTCTTTTCTCTTCTCTTCTCTTCGTTCCTTCTTCCAACCATCATCTACCACCACCAATCACCATTTACACCATTTCCATTAGTGAGTTGGTTTGAATTTTTGTTTTTAGTAGATTAGGTTGTTAGATTTGGTTATATTTTCATGCTAAGTATCGGATTATTAATCTTGTTTGCTGTTTATTGCTGCAGGTCACTGATAGGATGTTATTTTAACATCATTGTTGTTAATATTCATTGTTAGATTGTAATTGAGGTTGTAATTTTTTGCTTGGCATTGAAATTCTTCCTACTTACTTTTGTGCATACCAAGTACTTATGACATTGCTTTCAAGAATGTTTTTGGACTTCTAAATTGCATGTTGTAGCTAGCCACCATATAATTTGAATTCATTATCTATTATATGGCAATTATGTAGAATCGATACATTTTTTGTTAGGTGACGATTGTTTATAATTGATCTTTATTTACGTCACCTAGTTTATGCATTGAGATTTTAGAATTGTGAATTGGATGGTAAGCTTACCTAGTGACATATTTTTGAGCTTTTTAAAGCTTTTGTGGACCATGCTTGCTATGTGATTGATTTTAACTTCTATCTCTCTTGTTCTAAGTTCCATAGCAACCATGTGTCCCACTTCAAGTCAATTAGGTGATGCAAACAAACTTCAATGCGTGTCATTGTTTGATGTGTGAGCTCTATATTTCATTTGGTTCATTAAGTTTCCTTGCACATCAATCAATGTCCAGTCATTATCGAATTCATAATTGTTAGATTTTTTCTTGAATGCTTTCATGCTTCTTTCTTACTTGTTTGGTTGTTTTAAATTACAAGTTTCCTTTAAAGCATCTCAAGCACACTAGAACGAGTGAAGTGCATACTTGATGAGCGGATAATTTATACGCTTTTTGGCATTGTCTTTATATAGTTTTTAGTATGTTTTAGTTACTTTTTAATATATTTTTATTAGTTTTTATGCAAAAATCACATTTCTGGACTTTACTATGAGTTTTTGTATTTTTCTTTGATTTCATGTATTTTCTGGCTGAAATTGAGGGACCTGAGCAAAAATATGATTTAGAGGCTGAGAAAGGACTGCAGATGCTGTTGGATTCTGACCTCCTGCACTCGAAGTGGATTTTCTGGAACTACAGAAGCCCAATTGGCACGCTCTCAATTGTGTTGGAAAGTAGACATCTTGGGCTTTCTAGCAATGGATAATAGTCCATACTTTGCCTGAGATTTGATGGTCCAAACTGGCGTCTAAACGCCCACCAGAGACCCTTTTCTAGAATAAAACGCCAGAACTGGCACCAAAGCTGGCGTTTAACTCCAAGGATGGCCTATGCACATGAAAGCTTCAAGGCTCAGCCCAAACACACACCAAGTGGGCCCCGGAAGTGGATTTCTGCATTATCTACTCATTTTCTATAAACCTAGTTTACTAGTTTAGTATAAATAACACTTTTTACTATTGTATTGATGGTCTTTGACCTTTTGGGAGTTCTTCGAACCCTTCTTGGAGGCTGGCCATTCGGCCAGGCCTAGAACTTTTGTTCTTATGTATTTTCAATGGTGGAGTTTTTACGCCTCATAGATTAAGGTGAGGAGCTCTGCTGTTCCTCGAGTATTAATGCAAGTATTATTGTTTTTCTATTCAATTCACGCCTAGTTCTCCTCCAAGATATACTCTTGTACTTAATTCAGTTAAGTCAGAATGAAGGGGTGACCCATGACAATCACTCAATCTTCATTACTCGCTTAGCCAATATCCGCGTGCCTGACAACCACAAAGCGGTCTACATGATGTTCAACGTAGTCATTGGACGACAGCTGGAGTATATTCTCTTTGGTCTCTGACCAACGGATCTAAATCACCTCTCCTGACAAAAGAGCATTTGAATCCGTGACATTAGAACCTTCATGGTATAAGTTAGAACTAATTGGCAGCATTCTTGAGATCCAAAAAGTCTAAACCTTGTCTGTGGTATTCTGAGTAGGATCTGGGATGGGATAACTGTGATGAGCTTCAAACTCGTAACTGTTGGGGGCAGTAATAGTGCGCAAAAGAATATGTATTCTATTCTGACACGATCGAGAACCGACAACTGATTAGCCATGCGGGAAACCGTAGAGGACATATTTTCACTGAGAGGACAGATGGTAGCCATTGACAATGGTGATCCACCAACATACAGCTTGCCATGGAAGGGAGTACGCATGATTGGATGAGGACAGTAGGAAAGCAGAGGTTCAGTGGCAACAAAGCATCTCCAAACGCTTATCTGAAATTCTCACCAAGGAACTACATAAGTGACTTTATTTTATTTTATGTTTTATTGTTCTTTTAATTATCAACACCTCATAACCATTTGAATCTGCCTGATTGAGATTTACAAGATGACCATAGCTTGCTTCAAGCCGTCAATCTCCGTGGGATTGACCCTTACTCACGTAAGGTATTACTTGGATGACCCAGTGCATTTGCTGGTTAGCTATGCAGTGTTGTGAAAAGTGTGAATCACGATTTTGCATACCAAGTTTTTGGTGCCGTTGCTAGGGATTGTTCGAGTTTGGACAACTGACGGTTTATCTTGTTGCTTAGATTGGCTAATTTTTATTTTTATTTTCGAAAAAAATAAAAAACAAAAAATTTAATAATTTATGCATTGTGTTCTTCTGTGATCTTCAAGTTGTTCTTGATGATTTCCTTTGTTCGATCTCATGATTTTCCTGTTTTGTGTTTTATGTTATTTTTCATATGCATTTTCAAAATCATAGTCTCTGAACATTCAAAATTTCTAAGTTTGGTGTCTTGCATGTCTTTCTTTCCTTAAAAATTTTCAAAAATATGTTCTTGATGTTCAGCATGATCTTCAAAGTGTTCTTGGTGTTCATCCTGACATTTAAAGTGTCCTTGCATGCATTACTTGTTTTGATCTTGCATTTTTATGATTTATTTCATTTTGTTGTTTTTCTATCTCTTTATTAAAAGTTCAAAAATAAAAAAATTAATAATATATCTTTTCAAAAAAATAATACAGAGAAATGAAGATTCAGAACATAAGGCAGAAGAATCACAGAGAAAAAGAGCTCACTGGCGTGAAAACGCCAGTAAAGAGGCACTTTGGGCGTTAAACGCCAGAATGGCTACCATTCTGGGCGTTTAACACTAGTAAAGCTATCATTCTTGGTGTTTAACGCCAGAATGGGCAGCATTCTGAGCGTTTAGAAAAATGCCCAGTATAGAAGGATTTCTGGCATCCTGGCTGGGCGTTTAACGCCCAAAGAGGTAGCATTCTGGGCGTTAAACGCCAGAATTGATAGCATCCTAGGCGTTTAACGCCAGGATGACACAAGGGAGATGATTTTGTTTCCAATTCAAATTTTTTCAAATTTTCATGTTTTAATTCATAACTTTTTGCATCAAACATATTTTGAGCCTTCATTTTTTCATTCTTTTATGTTTTTGAAAATTTTCAAACTAATTTTTTTTCAAAAATCTTTTTCTTAATCTTATCTCATATTTTCAAAAATCCTTGCTAACAATTAATGTTTTGATTCAAAAAATTGCCAGTTTGTTACTTTCTTGTTAAGAAAGGTTCAATCTTTGAATTTTAGAATCATATCTTTTAGTTTCTTGTTAGTCAAGTCATCAGTTTTAAAAATCAAATCTTTTTCAACAATATCTTTTCAATCATATATTTTTAAAAATCAAATTTTCTTCAATCATATCTTATCAATCATATCTTTTTAAAATCATATCTTTTTAAATTTTGATTTCAAAATCTTTTTTTTTTCTAAACTTCTTATCTTTTCAAAGTTTATTTTCAAATCTTTTTTAACTAATTACTATTTCTTATCTTTATCAACACCTCATAACCATTTGAATCCGCCTGACTGAGATTTACAAGATGACCATAGCTTGCTTCAAGTCATCAATCTCCGTAGGATTGACCCTTACTCACGTAAGGTATTACTTGGACAACCCAGTGCACTTGCTGGTCAGCTATGCAGAGTTGTGAAAAGTGTAAATCACGATTTCTCATACCAATATTTCTTTTGTATAATTGCGACATAGCTTTCTATGCTAGTGTGTGAGTTCTAAACCGCATGCAACTTAGAACTCACACATTATTTTCTTTAATGTCACACATTGATTCACTCACTTTTTTTTAGTGATTCTTACCTCATTCTAACAATTTATGCTTCCATGCTTTTGCATTTTCTTATCTTACAGTGTTATTTTCTATTTTTTCATGGATGATTCACCATAAGCAACAAGGGAAGCGGAAGAAAGAACATGCAACAGCTGATTGTTCCACCAGCTGAAGGTGGCAACCCGCATAGTCGTCGTATCCACTTGCTCAACTTTGAATGCACCGAGGACGGTACAAATGTTTAAGTGTGGGGAAGTCATCCGACCAATCGGCATTTTTGGGTGACAAATTTATAATCCTAACACTTTCACATTTTAGTTTATTTTAGTATTAGCTCTTTTAGAACTCTTAGTTGCATTTTCTTGATTTGCATATATATATATATATATATATATATATATATATATATATATATATATATATATATATATATATATATATAATAAGCCTAGTCAAAATAATATAATTTTCGAAGGAATTTATCTATAGGGCATTCCAAAATTGATTTGCGTAAAAATTTTTCATTGAACTTGCTTGAATTATATATTGTGGAACATGTTTTTGAGCTAAGAACACATAAGCATGTGAGTTTTGAGCCTAATTGTGTGGTTGCATCATAGTAACCATTATTTTCATTCTTGTGTGTATTATTCTCTTTCAATGATTGTAATCTTTGATTTGTTTGATTCTTTATGTCCATTGTTTTGTGTATGAATGTATTTATATAATTATTTTAATAGCTCACTTAACCAAAAAACAATAAATGTCCTTAATTTGGATCTTTGATTAGCTTAGGCTAGTGAGAGTGTGTATCATTCAAGTGTGGTTAGTTAGAAATATTGGTAGAAATAAAAGTGTATGTTTGTATTTTTGTTGAAGATTTTGGGAATTGGGTACACACTCATGCATTAAATGTTTAAACCATATGTATTGACACTTTTATATATTTTTTAGTATGAAAATAAATGATGAGAAAAAGAAAAGATAAATAAAAAGAAAAAAATAGAAAAAGAAAAAGAGAAAAAGAAAGCAATAAAAAGGGGACAAAGCATCTTCATACGCTTATCTGAAATTCCCACCAATGAATTGAATAAGTATTTATATCCTATTTTATGTTCTATTTCGCTCTTTTAATTATCAAAACCCCATAACCATTTGAATCCATCTGACTGAGATTTACAAGATGAACATAGCTTGCTTCAAGCCGACAATCTCCATGAGATCGACCCTTACTCACGTAAGGTATTACTTGAACGACCCAGTGCCCTTGCTGGTCAGCTACACGGAGTTGTGTATAACGATTCCGTGTACCAAGTTTTTGGTACCGTTGTCGGGGATTGTTCGAGTTTGGACAACTGACGGTTCATCTTGTTGCTTAGATTAGGTATTTTTCTTTTTATTTTCTTCTTTAAGATTTTTTAAGAATGAATTCTAGATTTCAGATGATGCCTTTATCATCACAGGAGCTAGTTGATTCCCATCAATTTGGGTGTTGTATGTAATGTCCTGCTGAAGCTGGTTAATGATGAGCGGATAATTTATACGCTTTTTGGCATTGTTTTTAGTATGTTTTTAGTAGATTTAGTTAGTTTTTAATATATTTTTATTAGTTTTTAGTTAAAATTCACTTTTCTGGACTTTACTATGAGTTTGTGTGTTTTTCTGTGATTTTAGGTATTTTCTAGCTGAAATTGAGGGACTTGAGCAAAAATCTGATTCAGAGACTGAAAAGGACTGCAGATACTGTTGGATTCTGACCTCCCTGCACTCGAAGTGGATTTTCTGGAGCTACAGAAGCCCAATTGGCGCGCAACAGCGTTGGAAAGTAGACATCCTGGGCTTTCCAGCAATGTATAATAGTCCATACTTTGCCCAAGATTTGATGGCCCAAACCGGCGTTCCAAATCAGCTCAAGAATGCCCGGCGTTAAACGCCGGAACTGGCACAAGAATGGGAGTTAAATGCCCAAACTGGCACAAAAGCTGGCGTTTAACTCCAAGAAGAGTCTCTACACGAAAATGATTCAATGCTCAGCCCAAGCACACACCAAGTGGGCCCGGAAGTGGATTTTTATGTCATTTACTCACCTTTGTAATTCTTAAGCTACTAGTTCCCTATAAGTAGGACCTTTTGCTATTGTATTTTTAATCTGGAGATCTTTGAATCTTTTGATCACTGGGGTCTGGCCTCATGGCCATGCCTAGACCTTGTTCTTATATATTTTCAACGGTGGAGTTTCTACACACCATAGATTAAGGTGTGGAGCTCTGCTGTACCTCGAGTATTAATGCAATTACTATTGTTCTTCTATTCAATTCGGCTTGTTCTTGTTCCAAGATATCACTTGTTCTTCAACTTGATGAATGTGATGATCCGTGACACTCATCATCATTCTCACCTATGAACGCGTGACCGTCAATCACCTCCGTTCTACCTTAGATTGGGTAGATATCTCTTGGATTCTTTAACCGGAATCTTCGTGGTATAAGCTAGAATTGATGACTGCATTCAAGAGAATCCGGAAGGTCTAAACCTTGTCTGTGGTATTCTGAGTAGGATTCAATGATTGAATGACTGTGATGAGCTTCAAACTCGCGATTGTGGGGCGTTAGTAACAGACACAAAAGAATTACTGGATTCTATTCCGACATGATCGAGAACCAACAGCTGGATAGCCGTGCCGTGACAGGGTGCGTTGAACATTTCCACTGAGAGGACGGGACTGTAGCCACTGACAATGGTGATGCCCTACATACAGCTTGCCATGGAAAGGAGTAAGAAGGATTGGATGAAGACAGTAGGAAAGCAAAGAGACGGAAGGGACAAAGCATCTCCATTCGCTTATTTGAAGTTCTCACCAATGAATTATATAAGTATCTCTATCTTTATCTTTACGTTTTATTCATATATCATCCATAACCATTTGAGTCTGCCTGACTAAGATTTACAAGGTGACCATAGCTTGCTTCATACCAACAATCTCCGTGGGATCGACCCTTACTCGCGTAAGGTTTATTACTTGGACGACCCAGTGCACTTGCTGGTTAGTTGTGCGAAGTTGTGTTTATACCATGGTATTGAACACCAAGTTTTTGGATTCTTTACCGGGGATTAATTGAGTTGTGAAAAGTATTGATCACAATTTTGTGCACCAAGTTTTTGGCGCCGTTGCCGGGGAATTAAATGTCCTAACTACAGTTTCGCATTTGTTCCCTGCAATAACAGTGCCAAGTATTGATCCGGCAACAGCACCAAATTTTTGGCGCCGTTGCCGGGGATTGTTTCGAGTATGGACAACTGACGGTTCATCTTGTTGCTTAGATTAGGTATTTTTCAGAGTTCTTAAGAATGAATTCTAGTGTTTCAAAGTGATGATCTTATCATCACCAAAGCTGATTGATTCTCATCAATTTAGCTCTTGAATGCAATGTCCTGCTGAAGCTTGGCTATCCATGTCTAATTCCTTTAGACTGAAGCTTTATACTAACATCGCATGATTCCTGGAATTCTCATTAAGAATTTTGATACCTTTATTTTCTTTTCCACTTAATTTTCGAAAAAAACCAAAAAAATTACAAAATCATAAAAACCAAAAATATGTTATGTTTCTTATTGAGACACTAGTCTCATTTTAAGTTTGGTGTCTTGCATGCATTGTTTATTTGATCTTGGTTCTATTTTCAAGTTAATAATACAGAGAACTGAAGATTCAGAACAGGCAGCAGAGGAATTATATAGAAAAAGCTGGGCGTTCAAAACACCCAGTGAAGAAGGAAAACTGGCGTTTAAACGCCAGCCAGGATACCTGGCTGGGCGTTTAACGCCCAAAAGGGTAGCATTTTGGGCGTTAAACGCCAGAATGGATACCATTCTGGGCATTTAACGCCAGGATGGCACAAGAGGGAAGATTCTGTTTTTAATTCAGATTTTTTTTTCAAGTTTTCAAAGTTTTTCAAAATCAAATCTTTTTCAAATCATATCTTCTGGCGTTAAACGCCCAGAATGGTGCCCATTCTGGCGTTTAACGCCCATTTGTTGGCCTATTTGGGTGTTTAACGCCCAGCCAGGTATCCTGGCTGGCGTTAAACGCTAGAAATCCCTTTATCACTGGGCGTTTTGCTAAACGCCCAGGATGCTGCACACCTGGCTTTAAACGCCCAGAATGGTGCCCATTCTGGCGTTTAACGCCCAAAGTACCCCTCACTGGCGTTTTTTCGTCAGTAAGCTCTTTTTCTCTGCTTTTCGCACTGAATCCTTCTGTAACTCTGTGAATTCCTTCAATTTTGATAATTGCCCTTTAAGAATATATATCAAACCTTGATTAAACAGAACAGATACCCTTCTAATCACTGGGTTGCCTCCCAACAAGCGCTTCTTTATTGTCTTTAGCTGGACCTTCACTGAAAATCACTCAAGTCTCAGTTTTGAGCATTCTTGCTCAAAATTGCTTTCAAGATAATGCTTGATCCTCTGTCCATTAACAATGAACTTCTTGTCAGAATCAGTATCCTGAAGCTCAACATATCCATATGCTGATACTCCTGTAATCACATACGGACCCCTCCAGCGGGATTTAAGTTTTCCTGGGAACAATCTGAGCCTAGAGTTGAAGAGCAGGACTTTTTGTCCTGGCTCAAAGACTCTGGATGACAACTTCTTGTCGTGCCACTTCTTTGCCTTTTCCTTATAAATTTTTGCATTTTCAAAGGCATTGAGTCTGAACTCCTCTAGCTCATTTAGCTGGAGTAATATTTTTTTACCAGCTAACTTAGCATCCATGTTTAGGAATCTGGTTGCCCAGTAGGCTTTATGTTCCAATTCCACGGGCAGATGACAGGCCTTCCCATACACCAGTTGGTATGGAGAGGTTCCTATAGGAGTCTTGTATGCTGTTTTGTATGCCCACAGAGCATCATCCAAGCTCTTTGCCCAATCCTTTCTACGGGCAATAACAGTCCGTTCTAGGATTCTTTTGAGCTCTCTGTTAGAGACCTCAGCTTGCCCATTTGTCTGTGGGTGATACGGAGTTGCTACTTTGTGGCTAATTCCATATCTAACCATAGCAGAGTACAGTTTTTTATTGCAGAAATGGGTGCCTCCATCACTGATCAGTACTCTGGGAACATCAAACCTGCTGAAGATGTGTTTCTGGAGGAATTTCAGCACGGTCTTGGTATCATTACTGGGTGTGGCAATTGCTTCCACCCATTTAGATACATAGTCTACTGCCACTAGAATATAAGTGTTTGAGTATGATGGTGGGAAGGGACCCATGAAGTCAATTCCCCATACATCAAACAATTCAATCTCTAAGATCCCTTGCTGAGGCATGGTGTAACCATGAACAAGTTACCAGCTCTTTGGCAACTGTCACAGTTACGCACAAACTCTCGGGCATCTCTATAGAGAGTAGGCCAATAGAATCCGCATTGGAGGACCTTGGTTGCTGTTCGCTCACCTCCAAAGTGTCCTCCATATTGTGATCCATGGCAGTGCCACAGGATTCTTTGTGCTTCCTCTCTGGGTACACATCTGCAGATTATCCCGTCTGCACATCTCTTAAAGAGGTATGGCTCATCCCACAGGTAGTACTTGGCATCTGAAATCAATTTCTTTCTTTGCACCATGCTGTACTCCTGGGGTATGAACCTCACAGCTTTGTAATTTGCAATATCTGCAAACCATGGAGCTTCCTGAATGGTGAAAAGTTGCTCATCTGGAAAGGTCTCAGAGATCTCAGTAGGAGGGAGGGACGCCCCAACTACTGGTTCTATTCGGGACAGATGATCAGCTACTTGATTCTCTGTCCCTTTTTTGTCTCTTATTTCTATATCAAACTCTTGCAGAAGCAACACCCATCTTATGAGCCTGGGTTTTGAATCCTACTTTGTGAGTAAGTACTTAAGAGCAGCATGGTCAGTGTACACAATCACCTTTGATCCTACCAGATAGGATCTAAACTTGTCAATGGCATAGACCACTGCAAGTAACTCTTTTTCTGTGGTTGTGTAATTCTTCTGTGCATCATTTAGAACACAGCTGGAATAATAAATGACATGCAGAAGCTTGTTATGCCTTTGTCCCAACACTGCACCAATGGCATGGTCACTGGCATCACACATTAGTTCGAATGGCAATGTCCAGTCTGGTGCAGAGATGACTGGTGCTGTGACCAGCTTAGCTTTCAGGGTCTCAAATGCCTGCAAACACTGTGTGTCAAACACAAATGGTGTGTCAGCAGCCAGCAGGTTGCTCAGAGGTTTTACAATTTTTGAAAAATCCTTTATAAACCTTCTGTAGAATCCTGCATGCCCCAGAAAGCTTCTGATTGCCTTAACATTGGCAGGTGGTGGTAATTTTTCAATTACCTCTACCTTTGCCTTATCCACCTCTATTCCCCTGCTTGAAATTTTGTGCCCAAGGACAATTCCTTCAGTCACCATAAAGTGACATTTCTCCCAGTTTAAAACCAGGTTAGTCTCTTGGCACCTTTTCAGGACAAGTGCTAGGTGGTTAAGACAGGAGCTGAATGAGTCTCCATATACTGAGAAGTCATCCATGAAGACTTCCAGGAATTTCTCCACCATATCAGAGAAGATGGATAACATGCACCTCTGAAAAGTTGCAGGAGCATTACACAGACCAAAAGGCATTCTCGTGTAGGCAAACACGCCAGAAGGACAAGTGAATGCTGTTTTCTCTTGGTCCTGAGGGTCTACTGCAATTTGGTTGTAGCCTGAATAGCCATCCAAAAAGCAATAATAATCATGACCAGCAAGTCTTTCTAGCATTTGGTCTATGAATGGCAAAGGAAAATGATCCTTTCTGGTGGCTGTATTGAGCCTTCTATAGTCAATACACATGCGCCACCCAGTGACTGTTCTTGTAGGAACCAGTTCATTTTTTTCATTATGAACTACTGTCATGCCACCCTTTTTGGGGACAACTTGGACAGGGCTCACCCAGGGGCTATCAGAAATAGGATAAATAATCCCAGCCTCTAGTAATTTAGTGACCTCTTTCTGCACCACCTCCTTCATGGCTGGATTTAGCCGCCTTTATGGTTGGACCACTGGTTTGGCATTATCCTCCAATAGGATCTTGTGCATGCATCTTGCTGGGCTAATGCCCTTAAGATCACTTATGGACCACCCAAGAGCTGTCTTGTGTGTTCTTAGCACTTGAATCAGTGCGTCCTCTTCCTGTGGATTTAAAGTAGAGCTTATAATCACTGGAAAAGTGTCACCCTCTCCCAGAAATGCATACTTCAGGGATGGTGGTAGTGGTTTGAGTTCAGGTTTGGGAGGCTTATCCTCCTCCTGAGGAATTTTCAAAAATTCTTTTGTTTCCTCTGGTTCTTCCTGATCAGGCTGAACATCCTTGAAGATGTCCTCTAGCTCTGATTCTAGACTTTCAGTCATATTGATCTCTTCCACCAAAGAGTCAATAATGTCAGCGCCCATGCAGTCATTTGGTGTGTCTGGATGCAGCATAGCTTTTACAACATTCAACTTGAACTCATCCTCATTGACTCTCAGGGTTACTTCCCCTTTTTGTACATCAATGAGAGTTCGTTCAGTTGTTAGGAAAGGCCTTCTATAATGAGAGTTGCACTCTTATGCTCCTCCATTTCCAGCACTACAAAGTCAGTTGGAAAGGCAAATGGCCCAACCTTGACAATCATGTCCTCAATTATGCCTGATGGATATTTAATGGAGCCATCAGCAAGTTGGAGGCATATCCGGGTTGGTTTGACTTCTTCAGTCAACCCAAGCTTTCTGATAGTGGATGCAGGTATTAGATTGATGCTTGCTCCAAGGTCACACAGGGCTGTCTTGGTGCAAGCACCTTCTAATGTGCATGGTATCATAAAGCTTCCTGGATCTTGAAGCTTTTCTGGTAAGCTTTTCAGAATGACTGTACTGCATTCTTCAGTGAGAAATACTTTTTCAGTGTCTCTCCAATCCTTCTTGTGGCTTAAGATTTCCTTCATGAATTTAGCATAAGAAGGTATTTGCTCAAGTGCCTCTGCAAACGGAATCTTTATTTCAAGAGTCCTCAGATAGTCTGCAAGGCGGGCAAATTGCTTATCCTGTTCCGCTTGGCGGAGTTTCTGAGGATAAGGCATCTTGGCTTTATATTCCTTACAGAAGTGGTTGGAGAAGCCTTTTTAGAGGGGTTACTATCAGCACTCACAGGTGTCTGGTTCCCCTCTGGCGTTTGCACGCCAGGATTGGGTGGAAAATAGGCGTTTAACGCCAACTTTTCCCCCTTTTCTGGCGTTTGAACGCCAGAACTAGGCAGGGAATGGGCGTTTAACACCGGTTTTCCCCCCTTTTCTAGTGTTTGAACGCCAATAGTATTCCTCTCTGGGCTCTTACTGTCCTCAGAGGGATTTTGGATAGTGGTTTGGCCATCCTCTGTCAATTGTTCCTTTATTGACTTTTTGCTACTTTGAGCAGTGTTATTCAATGTCTTCCCACTCCTCAGTTGAACTGCTTGGCATTCTTCTATTATCTGTTTAGATAGCTGCTATTTTGCCTGATTCAACTGTGATTCTATGTTCTTGTTAGCAATTTTAGTCTCTTGGAGCATCTCTTTAAATTCTGCTAACTGTTTTGTCATCAGGTGTAATTGTTGATTAAGCTCAACCATCTGTTCTTGAGGATTAGGATCAGTGGCTAATGCCATAACTTCTTTTTCTGTAGAGGACTCATTGCTAGAGTACAAATGTTGATTTCTAGCAACAATATCTATAAGCTCTTGAGCCTCCTCAATCGTCTTCCTCATATGTATAGATCCACCAGCTGAGTAGTCTAGAGACATCTGAGCTTTTTCTGTAAGCCCATAGTAGAAGATGTCTAACTGTACCCACTCTGAAAACATTTCAGAGGGGCATTTTCTTAGCATACCTCTATACCTCTCCCAGGCATTATAAAGGGATTCATTATCCTCTTGTTTAAAGCCTTGGATGTCCAGCCTTAGCTGTGTCATCCTTTTTGGAGGGTAAAATTGATTCAGGAATTTGTCTGATAACTGTTTCCATGTCTTTATGCTTGCTGTAGGTTGGTTATTTAACCACCTCTTAGCTTGATCTTTTACAGCAAATGGAAACAGTAATAATCTGTAGACATCCTGATCCACCTCTTTATCACGTACTGTGTCAGCAAGTTGTAAAAATTGTGCCAGAAACTCAGTAGGTTCTTCCTGTGGAAGACCGGAATACTGGCAATTTTGCTGCACCATGATAATGAGTTGAGGGTTCAGCTCAAAGCTGCTTGCTTTGATGGGAGGTATACAGATGTTACTCCCATATGCGGCTGTAATGGGGTTAGCATATGACCCCAGAGTCCTTTTGGACTGTTCATTCCCACTTATGTCCATGATGGAGAAAAGGGAATTGATGTGAATAGTAATCAAGATATATATGTATATATATTTTTTTGAAAAGAGGAAAGATAAAAACAACAAAGAGACACCAAACTTAAAATTTTTCAAAAAATCAAACATGAATTTTCGAAAACCTAAAGAAAAACACAAAGAAGACACCAAACTTAGAATTTTTAAAGATCAAAAAGGGACTAAGGACATGCAAATTCAAAAATTAAAAGAAAAACAAAAGCATGCAATTGACACCAAACTTAAAATATGAAACTACACTCAAATAAAAGACTCTAACCCAACAAAAATAAAACAGTCCTAATCTAAGCAACAAGATAGACCGTCAGTTGTCCAAACTCGAACAATCCCCGGCAACGGCGCCAAAAACTTGGTGTACGAAATTGCAATCACACTTTCGCAATCCCGCACAACTAACCAGCAAGTGCACTGGGTCGTCCAAGTAATACCTTACGTGAGTAAGGGTCGATCCCACGGAGATTGTCGGCTTGAAGCAAGCTATGGTTATCTTGTAACTCTTAGTCAGGATATCAATAATTATCAGGTTTGATTGTAAAAAGCAAAAGAACATGAAATAAGTACTTGTTTTGCAGTAATGGGGAACAGGTTGAGGTTTTGGAGATGCTCTGTCTTCTGAACCTCTGCTTTCCTACTGTCTTCTTCTTCAAGCACGCAAGGCTCCTTCCATGGCAAGCTGTATGTAGGGTTTCACCGTTGTCAATGGCTACCTCCCATCCTCTCAGTGAAAATGTTCAACGCGCTCTGTCACAGCACGGCTAATCATCTGTCGGTTCTCAATCGGGTTGGAATAGAATCTAGTGATTCTTTTGCGTCTGTCACTAACGCCCAGCCCTCAGGAGTTTGAAGCTCGTCACAGTCATTCAATCCTTGAATCCTACTCAGAATACCACAGACAAAGTTTAGACCTTCCGGATTCTCTTGAATGCCGCCATCAATTCTAGCTTATACCACGAAGATTCTGATTAAGGAATCAAGAGATATCTACTCAATCTAAGGTAGAACGGAGGTGGTTGTCAGGCACACATTCATAGTTGAGAATGATGATGAGTGTCATGGATCATCACATTCATCAGGTTTAGGAACAAGTGATATCTTGGAATGGAAGCAAGCATGATTGAATGAAAAACAGTAGTAATTGCATTAATCCATCAAGACACAGCAGAGCTCCTCACCCCCAACCATGGGGTTTAGAGACTCATGCCGTAGAAGATACAATGAGAAACGTGTAAAGTGTCATGAGGTACAGATACAATGTCAAAAGATCCTATTAATAGTGAACTAGTAACCTAGGGTTTACAGAATTGAGTAAATGACAGAAAAATCCACTTTCGGGCCCACTTGGTGTGTGCTTGGGCTGAGCATTGAAGCATTTTCGTGTAGAGACTCTTCTTGGAGTTAAACGCCAGCTTTTGTGCCAGTTTGGGCGTTTAACTCCAATTTTTATGCCAGTTCCAGCGTTAAACGCTGGGAATTCTGAAGCTGATTTGCAACGCCGGTTTGGGCCATCAAACCTCGGGCAAAGTATGGACTATTATACATTGCTGGAAAGCCCAGGGTGTCTACTTTCCAACGCCGTTGAGAGCGCGCCAATTGGGCTTTTTTAGCTCCCGAAAATCCACTTCGAGTGCAGGAAGGTCAGAATCCAACAGCATCTGCAGTCCTTTTCAGCCTCTAAATCAGATTTTTGCTCAGGACCCTCAATTTCAGCCAGAAAATACCTGAAATCACTGAAAAATACACAAACTCATAGTAAAGTCCAGAAAAGTGAATTTTAACTAAAAACTAATAAAAATATAATAAAAACTAATTAAAACATACTAAAAACATACTAAAAATAATGCCAAAAAGCGTATAAATTATCCGCTCATCAAGCCTCAACTAGTTTCTCTGATGCAACAGAATTGCAAGTTTCATGGACTTCCATTGGAAAATCCTCATCAGTTCTTGGCTGAATTTTTGCAAATCTGTGACACTGTTAAGACCAATGGAGTTGACCCCAAGGTCTACAGACTTATGCTTTTCCCTTTTGCTGTAAGAGACAGAGCTAGTATATGGTTGAACTCCCAACCTAGAGATAGCCTGAACTCTTGGGAAAAGCTAGTCAATGCCTTCTTAGCTAAATTCTTTCCACCTCAAAAGATGAGTAAGCTTAGAGTGGAAGTTCAAACCTTCAAACAGAAGGAAGGTGAATCCCTCTATGAAGCTTGGAAAAGATACAAGTAATTGATCAGAAGGAGTCCTTCTGACATGCTTTCAGAATGGAGCATCATAGGTATCTTCTATGATGGTCTGTCTGAGTTATCCAAGATGTCATTGGACCATTTTGTAGGCGGATCTATTCATCTGAAGAAAATGCCTGCAGAAGCCTAGGAACTCATTGAAATGGTTGCAAATAACCAGTTCATGTACATTTCTGAAAGAAATCCTGTGAACAATGGGACAACTCAGAAGAAAGGAGTTCTTGAGATTGATACTCTGAATGCCATATTGGCTTAGAACAAAATATTGACTCAGCAAGTCAATATAATTTTTCAGAATCTGACTGGATTGCAAGCTGCATCTGGCAGTGCTAAAGAAGCCTCCTCTAAAGGAGAAGCTTATAACCCTGAGAATCCTGCAATGGAAGAGGTGAATTACATGGGAGAATCATATGGTAACACCTACAATTCTTCATGGAAGAATCACCCAAATTTCTCATGGAAGGATCAACAGAAGCCTCAACAAGGCTTCAATAACAATAATGGTGGGAGAAACAGGTTTGGCAATAGCAAACCTTTCCCATCATCTTCTCAGCAACAGACAGAGAATTCTGAGCAGAGTCTTTCTAGCTTAGCAAACGTAGTCTCTGATCTATCTAAGACCACACTAAGTTTCATGAATGAAACAAGATCCTCCATTAGAAATTTGGAGGCATAAGTAGGTCAGCTGAGTAAGAAGGTTACTAAAACTCCTCCTAGCACTCTCTCTAGCAATACAAAAGAAAATCCAAAGAGAGAGTGCAATGCCATAACCATGACCAACATGGCCGAGCCTGGAGAGAGTGAGAAGGACGTGATTCCCAGTGAGAAAAACCTCATGGGATGTCCTCTGAACGAAAAGGAGTTCCCTCTTGAGGAACCAAAGGAATCTGGGCTCATACAGAGACCATACGGATTCCATTGAACCTACTTCTTCCATTCATGAGCTCTGATGAGTATTTGTCCTCTGAAGAGGATGAAGACATTACTGAAGAGCAAGTTGCTAAGTACCTTGGAGCAATCATGAAGCTGAATACCAAGTTATTTAGTAATGAGACTTAGGAGGATGAATCCCCCTTGCTCATCTATGAACTAAGTGCATTGGCTCAGGTGAAGATACCTCAAAAGAAACCGGATCCTGGAAGGTTCTTAATACCTTGCACCAGAGGCACTATAACCTTTGAGAAGGCTCTGTGTGACCTGGGGTCAGGCGTAAACCTCATGCCACACTCTGTAATGGAGAGACTAGGGATCTTTGAGGTACAAGCTGTAAGAATCTCACTGGAGATGGTAGACAAATCAAAAACAGGCTTATGGACTTGTAAAAGATGTCTTGGTAAAGGTTGAAGGCCTTTACATCCCTGCTGACTTCATAATCCTAGACACTAGGAAGGATGAGGATGAATCCATCATCCTTGGCAGACCTTTCCTAGCCACAGCAAAAGCTGTGATTGATGTTGACAGAGGAGAGTTGGTCCTACAAGTGAATGAGGACTACCTTGTATTAAGGCTCAAGGATCTCTGATGAGCAGATAATTTATACGCTTTTTGGCATTGTTTTTAGTATATTTTTAGTATGTTTTAGTTAGTTTTTATTATATTTTTATTAGTTTTTATTTAAAATTCATTTTTCTAGACTTTACTATGAGTTTTTGTGTTTTTTTGTGATTTCAGGTATTTTCTGGCTGAAATTGAGGGACCTGAGCAAAAATCTGATTCAGAGGCTGAAAAGGACTGCAGATGCTGTTGGATTCTGACCTCCCTGCACTCGAAGTAGATTTTCTAGAGCTACAGAAGCCCAATTGGCACGCTCTCAATTGTGTTGGAAAGTAGACATCCTGGGCTTTCCAAAAATGTATAATAGTCCATACTTTGCCCGAGATTTGATGGCCCAAACAGGCGTTCCAAGTCAGCTCAAGAATTCTGGCGTAAAACGTCGGAACTGGCACAAGAATGGGAGTTAAACGGCCAAACTGGAACAAAAGCTGGCGTTTAACTCCAAGAAAAGTCTCTACACATGAAAGCTTCAATGCTCAGCCCAAGCACACACCAAGTGGGCCCGGAAGTGGATTTTTATGTCATTTACTCATCTTTGTAAACCCTAGGCTACTAGTTCTCTAGAAATAGGACCTTTTGCTATTATATTTGATATCTTTGGATCATTTTAGATCTTTTGATCATCTTTGGATGTCTAGTTCTTAGATTATGGGGGCTGGCCTCACGGCCATGCCTAGACCTTGTTCTTATGTATTTTCAACGGTGGAGTTTCTACACACCATAGATTAAGGTGTGGAGCTCTGCTGTACCTCGAGTATTAATGCAATTACTATTGTTCTTCAATTCAATTCAGCTTATTCTTGTTCTAAGATATTCATTCGTACCCAAGAACATGATGAATGTGATGATTATGTGACGCTCATCATCATTCTCACTTATGAACGCGTGCCTGACAACCACTTCCGTTCTACAAGCAAACAAGGCTTGAATGTTTATCTCTTGGAGTCCTTAATCAGAATCTTCATGGTATAAGCTAGAATTGATGGCGGCATTCAAGAGAATCCGGAAGGTCTAAACCTTGTCTGTGGTATTCTGAGTAGGATTCAAGGATTGAATGACTGTGACGAGCTTCAAACTCCTGAAGGCTGGGCGTTAGTGACAGACGCAAAAGAATCACTGGATTCTATTCCAACCTGATTGAGAACCGACAGATGATTAGCCGTGCTGTGACAGAGCGCGTTGAACATTTTCACTGAGAGGACGGGACTGTAGCCATTGACAACGGTGATGCCTAACATACAGCTTGCCATGGAAAGGAGTAAGAAGAATTGGATGAAGACAGTAGGAAAGCAGAGAGACGGAAGGGACAAAGCATCTCCATACGCTTATCTGAAATTCTCACAAATGAATTACATAAGTATCTCTATCCTTATTTTATGTTTTATTCATCTTTTAATCATTAATCCTCCATAACCATTTGAATCCGCCTGACTGAGATTTACAAGATGACCATAGCTTGCTTCATACCAACAATCTCCGTGGGATCGACCCTTACTCGCGTAAGGTTTATTACTTGGAAGACCCAGTACACTTGCTGGTTAGTTGTGCGAAGTTGTGATAAAGAGTTGAGATTGCAATTGAGGTACCATGTTGATGGCGCCATTGATGATCACAATATCGCGCACCAAGTTTTTGGCGCCGTTACCGGGGAATTAAATGTCCTAACTATAGTTTCGCATTTCCCTGCAATAACAGTGCCAAGTTTTGATCCGGCAACAACACCAAGTTTTTGGTGCCGTTGCCGGGGATTGTTTGAGTTTGGACAACTGACGGTTCATCTTGTTGCTTAGCTTAGGTATTTTTCTTCAGAGTTCTTAAGAATGAATTCTAGTGTTTCAAGGTGATGTTTTCATCATCACCAAAGCTGATTGATTCTCATCAATTTAGCTCTTGAATGTAATGTCCTGCTGAAGCTTGGCTATCCATGTCTAATTTCTTTAGACTGAAGCTTTAGACTAACATTGCATGATTCCTGGAATTCTCATTAAGAATTTCGATATCCTTATTTTCTTTTTCACTCAATTTTCAAAAAAAAAAAACTCAAAAAAATTAAAAAATCTTAAAACCAAAAATATTTTTATGTTTCTTATTTGAGTCTAGTGTCTCATTTTAAGTTTGGTGTCAATTGCATGTTTCTTTTCTTCTTGCATTTTTCGAATTCACTCATGTGTCTTCATTAATCTTCAAGTTGTTCTTGATGATTTCCTTGCTCTAATCTTTAAATTCTCTTGTCTTGAGTGTTTTGTTGTTCCTCATATGCATTCTCAATTTGTTAGTGTCAGTAGTATACAAACTTTTAAGTTTGGTGTCTTGCATGCATTATGTATTTGATCTTAATTTTCCATGTTTAATTGCATTTAGATTGTTTTTCATCATTAAAAATCCAAAAAAAAAATTTCAAAATTGTGTTTTTCAAGTCAATAATACAGAGAATTAAAGATTCAGAACATTCAGCAGAGGAATCAAACAGAAAAAGCTGGGCGTTCAAAACGCCCAGTGAAGAAGGAAAACTGGCGTTTAAACGCCAGCCAAGGTACCTGGCTGGGCGTTTAACGCCCAAAACGGTAGCATTTTGGGCGTTAAACGCCAGAATGTATACCATTCTGGGCGTTTAACGCCAGGATGACACAAGAGGGAAGATTTTGTTTCTAATTCAAAATTTTTTTTCAAGTTTCCATAATTTTTCAAAATCAAATCTTTTTCAAATCATATCCTTTCAAAATCAATTTCTTTCCATTTTCAAAAATACTTGCTAACAATTAATGATTTGATTCAACATTTCAATTATGTTGCCTTTTCTGTTGAGAAAGGTTTAATGTCTGAATCATATCTTTTAAATTTCTTGTTAGCCAAGTCATTAATTTTCAAAATCAAATCTTTTTAAATTATTTTTCAAATCATATCTTCTCAATCATATCTTTTTAAAACTATGTCTTTTCAATCATATCTTTTTATCACATTTTTTTCAAAATTAATTTTTCAATCATATCTTTTTGATTTCTAATTTCAAAATCTTTTTCAATTTCACTTTATTTCTTTCCCAATCTTAGTTTTCGAAAATCAATTACTTTTTTTTTCAAAAATTCTTTTAATTAATTCATTTTAATTTTCGAAAATTTCTTTCCCTCTTCTCACATCCTTCTATTTATGGACTAACACTCCTCCTCAATGCACAATTCGAACTCCATCTCTCTTGATAAGTTCGAGTTCTTCTACCTCTCCTTCTATTCTCCTCAAGGAATCTCTATACTGTGACATAGAGGATTCCATATTTTCTTGTTCTCTTCTCTTTCATATGAGAAGGAGCAAAGACAAAAGCATTCTTGTTGAGGCTGACCCTGAACCTGAAAGGACCTTGAAGCGAAAGCTAAGAGAAGCTAAAGCACTACTCTCTGTAGAGGACCTAACAGAAATCTTCAAAGAAGAAGACATGACAGCCGAAAACAACAACAATGCCAACAATGCAAGGAAGGTGTTGGGTGACTTTACTGTACCTACTCCCGACTTCTATGGGAGAAGCATCTCTATCCCTGCCATTAGAGCAAACAACTTTGAGCTTAAGCCTCAATTAGTTTCTCTAATGCAACAGAATTGCAAGTTCCATGGACTTCCATTGGAAGATCCTCATCAGTTTTTAGCTGAGTTCTTGCAAATCTGTGACACTATCAAGACTAATGGGGTTGACCCTGAGGTCTACAGACTTATGCTATTCCCTTTTGCTGTAAGAGACAGAGCTAGAATATGGTTGGACTTACAACCTAAAGACAGCTTGAACTCTTGGGAAAAGCTAGTCAATGTCTTCTTGGCAAAGTTCTTTCCACCTCAAAAATTGAGTAAGCTTAGAGTGGAAGTCCAAACCTTCAGACAGAAGGAAGGAGAATCCCTCTATGAAGCTTGGGAAAGATACAAACAATTAATCAGAAAGTGTCCCTCTGACATGCTTTCTGAATGGAGCATCATAGGTATTTTCTATGATGGTCTGTCTGAACTGTCCAAGATGTCTTTGGATAGCTCTGCTGGAGGATCTCCTCATCTGAAGAAGATGCCTGCAGAAGCTCAAGAGCTCATTGAAATGGTTGCAAATAACCAATTCATGTACACTTCTGAAAGGAATCCTGTGAACAATGGGACAAATCAGAAGAAAGGAGTTCTTGAGATTGATACTCTGAATGCCATATTGGCTCAGAACAAAAAATTGACTCAGCAAGTCAATTTGATTTCTCAAAGTCTGTCCAGAATGCAAAATGCACCAGGCAGTACTAAGGATGCTTCATCTGAAGAAGAAGCTTATGATCCTGAGAACCCTTCAATGGAAGAGGTGAATTACATGGGAGAACCCTATGGAAACACCTATAATCCTTCATGGAGAAATCATCCAAATCTCTCATGGAAGGATCAACAGAGACCTCAACAAGGTTTCAACAACAATAATGGTGGAAGAAACAGGTTTGGCAATGGCAAGCCTTTTTCATCATCTTCTCAGCAACAGACAGAGAATTCTAAGCAGAGCCACTCTAACTTAGCAACCATGGTCTTGATCTAATCAAAACCACTCAGAGTTTCATGACTGAAACAAGGTCCTCCATTAGAAACTTGGAGGCACAAGTGGGCCAGCTGAGTAAGAAAGTTACTGAACTCCCTCCTAGTACTCTTCCAAGCAATACAAAAGAGAATCCAAAAGGAGAGTGCAAGGCCATCAACATGGCCAAATTTGGAGAGGAGAAAGAGGCAGTGAGCGCTGACGTTAGGATTTTTGCCAGTAAAGAATGTCATAAAGATAGTCGCGTTGTAGATATAGTCTCTAAACCGACAAAAATCCCTTCGTACAAACGTTTTGGTTGTCACAAGTAACAAACCCCTTTAAAATTGATAACCGAGTATTTAAACCTCGGGTCGTCTTCTCAAGGAATTACAGGGAAGTATGTTCTTATTATTGGTTATGAAAAAAGTGCGTTTGGAGTTTTTGGATCAAGGTAAAAGGTTAGTTGGGCAGTATGTTGCACAAAAAATAATAAGAAAAATAAATAAATGACTATAAAATAAACTCTTGGCAAGGTATGGGAACTGGAGATCCTATCCTAGTTATCCTTATCAATTATGAAGAGAATTGGATTCTTCTCCCACCTTGTTAACCTCTAGCTATGAAGGTAAGTTAAATGGGTGAATTAATTCGAATCCTCAAGTCCTAGTCTTTCCTTGGGAAAGGCTAGAGTTATTGGAATATGAATTAATGAAATGAAGAAATCCAATTTTCAATCAATAATGAGTTTGATAACTCTAGAGTTACCAATTATTTAACCAAGACCAAAAGGAAAGAAAATTGTAGCTGCTGGAATAAAAATGCTTTTAGATGGGAAGCAATAATCATGTAAATAAAAGAAAGCAATATTAAATTGAAATACCTCAAATAATATTAATTCAAAGAAAATCGTAACATGAAGAGTTCATAAATTTAATTAGAAAAATAAATAAAAATAAAGAACCTAGGATTGAAAGTCACTCCTAAAACTAAGAGAAGTCCTAAATCCTAATCCTAAGAGAGAGGAGAGAACCTCTCTCACTAAAAACTACATCTAAAACATGAAAAGTGAATTATGAAAAAGCCCTCTTATGAATGGATGCATTCCTCCACTTTATAGCCTCTAATCTGTGCCTTCTGGACTTGGATTTGGGCCAAAAAGGGCCTCAGAACTCGTTATGAGTGTTTTCTGCAATTTCTGGTGCGTGGCCTCTGTCACGCGTCCACGTGGGTCACGCAGTCACGTCATTCGAAGCTTTTTCTTGCCACACGGTCGCGTCAGTCATGCGGCCGCGTTGCTGCTGATTCGTGCTTGGCACGCGATCGCGTCGTCCATGCGATCGCGTGGATACTAGTTTCCTTAAAGCTCTGTTTTGCTTTCTCCTTTCCTTTTAATATGTTTCCTTTTTCATTCTTTAAGTCATTCTGCCTTAGAAAATCTGAAACTACTCAACACACTAATCACGGCATCGAATGGAAATAAGAGAGGATTAATAATAAGCAAATATAAGTCCAAAGAAACATGTTTTCAATCAAAGCACATAATTAGGAAGGCAAATGTAAAACATGCAAATAGTATGAATAAGTGGGTAAAGAGTTGATAAAATCCACTCAATTGAGCACAAGATAAACCATAAAATAGTGGTTTATCAACCTCCCCACACTTAAACATTAGCATGTCCTCATGCTAAGCTCAAGAGAAACTATAAAGATGAAGAGGGATGGTAGAAAGTATGAAATGCAATCCTATCTATATGAATGCAACTAAATGTGAAATGCTTCTACCTACTTGGTTAAAAATAAATAAGTTCTCCAAGACAAACATAAATAAAATTCTATTAATTCAAATTATACAATAAAAGACAAGTAAACTTGTAAGAAGATAGCTCATGAAAGCAAGGAACATAGAATCAAGCATTGAACCCTTACTGGTAGTGTATATCACTCTAATTCTCAAGTGTCTAGGGTCAATCACTCTATTCTTCTCTAGTCATGCTTTCTAAACTTTGTTCTTCATCTAACCAATCAACAATATTTAATATACCAATGCAAACATCATGAGGTCTTTTCAGGGTTGTAATGGGGCTGAGGTAAAGGTAAGGATATATGTATATGGCTAAGTGAGCTTTATAAATTGAATCTTTAATTAACCTAAACTCTCACCTAATATACATATACTCTATATACTTTTAAATTCATGCCTAGCTGCCCATAATTCCCACTTTTGTATAATTTCCATACTCATGTATCAACTTTTTCTTTTTAATTTATTACATGTGCATTGATTTTTTTCATTAACTTAACATTGGGGTAATTTTGTCCCCTTTATTTATTTATTTATTTATATATATTTTATTTATTTATTTATTTATTTTATTATTTTTTATTATTTTTTTCTTTTTCTCTTTTTTTTGTAGAGAAATAAACATAACTTATCAATGCACATGGATTTTCTATTATTTTTCTATTTTGGTTTTTCATGAGTAGGTTTCCAAATTCCTAATATTCAAATAAATTAGAAACATGTTACATTCCCTTATCAACCCATGTTCCCAAAATTTCCCCACACTTATTTGCTACACAATCTCTATCTTAAGCTAACCAAAGATTCAATTGGGATAATTAATTTTTTTTCCGCTTAAGGCTAGTGATGTGGTTATAGAACAGAAGGGGATTGAAAGCTCAAGGGGCTAACAAAGGTGATTTAAAAGGTAGGCTTATTTGGGGTAAGTGAGTTGATAATCAAATATGGCCTCAATCATACGCAAGCATGTAAATATACTAAACAAAGGACATATAGACTGGAACAAAATACAGATTACAGTCATGGAGAAGGAAACACACAGGAATAAAATATTTATGGTTAAATAATATAACCATGTAAATAAGCTCAAAGTCTCACAGGTTGTGTGTTCTTTAGCTCAAAAATCATGTTCTAAATACAACTTCAAACAAATTTAACAAAAAAAAATTTTCAATTTAAATTAGTAAAATTTTTCAAAAAAATAGGATCTTAAGAAGAAACTTATTATTTTAACCAAGCAGTAACTAAATGCAAAAATCAAATAAACATGAAATTAAATATGCAAATGCAACAATTAACAAAGAAAATAAAATATTGGTGTTTGAGACAGGAAAGTACTAACCCATGGAGATCGGTATCGACCTCCCCACACTTAAAGATTGCACCGTCCTCGATGCATGCTGAGATGTACAGGTGGACGGGTTGCTCCAACTGATGCTTTTCTCATCAAGGAATGTGCGTAGGAACTTGTTTGTCTCTCCCATGTAAACGTCTTCCGGTCTCTTCCTGGTGGCCATCCTAAAAGAAAAAGGAAAGGAAAGTAACCCAAATCAAAGATAGAAAACAAATAAAACAGGGGTTGGTTAATGCCAAAAATAAGGATCTCAATTACATGGTAGCTACAACATGCAAGTGAGAAAATAATAGAAGGACATGGCAAATCAAGAGTGCAAAAAGTTACAACAATAGGGAAGAGAGTGTGGGTAAGGAGAGATAATATAAATTCATGTCAATGCAAAAGTAATATAGGTATAAAAGATTGGCATTGATTTAAATAATATTACTCAATCAGAATTAAACAAGTCATGAAGCACCAAGAAAATACCAGAAAAGATGTAACAGTTGAATAAGAATATTTGAACACCAATAATAACTTTTAGAAAAATAAAATATGCAATGAATGAAAGTATGCAAATAAATTAAATAAAATAAAATGAAAGTGAAAAAGAATGAGAAGTAGAAAAAGAAAGTGAGAAAGGAGAAAGAAGGAAGAAATTAGGATTAGAAGAGAAAAGATAAGAAAATTGGCACTAATCTGGATAGGTTGTGCGACGCTGGCGACGCGGTCGTGTGGGTGACGCGGTCGCGTGGTGCGCGATAAGGTTGGGCGACGCGGACGCGTGGGGCACGCGATCGCGTGACTCGATTTGTGCTAGTGACGCGAGTGCAGCCTCGCGGTCGCACAACTCTCTGTTCGAAACTTGGTATTGCCAAAATCCAGGGTGATGCGGTCGCGTGGTCGACGTGATCGCGCGGGTGGCCTTATTTCCAATATGACGCGGTCGCGTGGGAGGCTATTTTTCAAAATGACGCGGACGCGTCATCGACGCGTTCGCGTGGAGTCAATTTGTGCTGATAGCGCGCCTCCAGCCCTGCTCCTGCGTAACTCTCTGTTCAATTTATTATTATCTTATCTCCTTGCGAGGCGGACGCGTCGCTGATGCAGTCGCGTCGCGTGCTCGCTTTTTTTTTAATCTGAAAAGATGCAGAATGCAGTGTTAATATGAATGTGATGCAAAACTCCAGGTTCAATATAATAAAATAAAATAAAATAAAAACAAACAAAACGAAATAAAATTGAAAAAGAAACGATCATACCATGGTGGGTTGTCTCCCACCTAGCACTTTTAGTTAAAGTCCTTAAGTTGGACATTTGGTGAGCTCCTTGTTATGGTGGCTTGTGCTTGAACTCATCCAGGAATCTCCACCAATGTTTGTATCTCCAGTAACCTCCGGGGTCCCAAACTAGGCGCAGAAAGCCTTCAAGTAAGTTAAAGCAAGTTACAAGGCCCCAAGAGTGTTGATTGTTGGAATGAATTCCGGGGTCCCAAACCTTGCTTTTGTACCCGTCTTCAAGTTGATTATCATGATTCCATCCGGGTGGTTCAGTTTTAGAATTCTCACTGAAGTGTCCAAACAACTTCCTAGACCCATTCAGTTGAGCTCTATACCAACCTTTACGTTTAAGCTTAAAGCTTCCAACCATGATGAACCTTGCAGGACAATTCTTACCACTGACCATCTTCCTTTTACTCTTAATGCCACAAAGAGCTCTAAGTTGACCATTTGTCTCCAGTAGCCCATATTCAAGTGGGATTAGAAAGCTCTGGGATATGAATTTTACCCACTTGAATGTTGTGAAGGATGATGGCGACTTAGGGGGAGGTATCTTTAATGAAATTGCAAGCTCCACTCCCTTGTGCTCTTCTCTGATAATTACCACCTCTTTGCAAACTTCTTCAATTTCAACCTCTTCCTCTTGGTAGCTCTCTTTCAATTCAATCTCCTTTTCATTGCTTTCCAAGGACATGGGAGGTTGTGCTTCTTCTTCTTGAATCTCCATCTCTTGATCAACCTCTTCCAAGTCATCAACTATGATATGCTTTGGAGGTTGTACACCCTCTTCAGCATCAATTTCAACCGTCTTGGAAGGAGGCTCTATGTCTTGTCTTTCCCATGGAGGTTCTGCGTCTCCTAAGTCTTCAACCAGCTCTTCTTCTTGAACAATGATAGCTTCTTCTACTTGTTCTAGTATGAATTCATGCTCTGTCTTGTCCACTGGAGTTTCTGGTATCTCCTTTATGCTATGCTCTTCACTAGACTGTCCACATGGGGCTGTGGCTGATCCTTGTGTATTTAAGCGTCTAGAAGCCCATTGAATTAATACTTGCCCTAGTTGTTGAGTGGTTGCCTGAAATCGATCCATTGTTTCCTTGAGACGATCCTTTGCCTCTTGATGCACTCAGTTTTCATAAGTAGGATCATAATGCTCTTGGATTGATGGATATGGAGATGGTGAATATTGAAGTGGTGGTTCTTGTGAGTAATTGGGCTGGAATTGGGGTTATTCTATATATGGTTCATATGGCTCATAAGGTGGTTGGTATGGTGGTTGAGGGTTAGGGTCATATGGGGGTGAATGCTGGAAAGGGGCTTGTGAGTATGGTGGGTTGAGGTTGTGTTGAAAGGATGATCTCTGAGCATAGGGTGGGGCTTGTTGGTAGCTACAAGGTGGTCCACCATATCTATCAGCTTGGGATGCATTGTAGCCTGGTCTTTGTCCATGATATCTAGGATAGTGTTGTTGCCTAAAGGGTTGATTAGATCCTCTTGGCTCCATCTATCCTTGATTGGTCTGACCTTGATGCATATTCCTGCTGTGGTTTCTATTTCCTTCAACAAAGTTAGAACCAAACTCAAAGCGAGAGGGGTGAGAATTCATAGTAGTTAGAAAAAATAAAAACAAAAATTAATAAAAAGAAAATATTTTGAAAAAGATATAATTTTTGAAAAAAAAGATATGAAAATATTTTTGAAAAAGATATGATTTTTGAAAAAGATAAGATAAGATAAAAAAATTTAAAATAGAAATCTGAAATTTTTTTTTTGAAAAATATTTACAATAACCAATAATAAGGCACACATTTGCAATTCCCCGGCAACGGCGCCATTTTGACGTCGGGATTTTTGCCAGTAAAGAATGTCATAAAAACAGTCGCGTTGTAGATATAGTCTCTAAACCGACAAAAATCCCTTCGTACAAACGTTTTGGTTGTCACAAGTAACAAACCCCTTTAAAATTGATAACCGAGTATTTAGACCTCGGGTCGTCTTCTCAAGGAATTGCAGGGAAGTATGTTCTTATTATTGGTTATGAAAAAAGTGCGTTTGGGGTTTTTAGATCAAGGTAAAAGGTTAAAGGTTAGTTGGGCAGTATGTTGCAAAAAAAATAATAAGAAAAATAAATAAATGACTATAAAATAAACTCTTGGCAAGGTATGGGAACTGGAGATCCTATCCTAGTTATCCTTATCAATTATGAAGAGAATTGGATTCTTCTCCCACCTTGTTAACCTCTAGCTATGAAGGTAAGTTAAATGGGTGAATTAATTCGAATCCTCAAGTCCTAGTCTTTCCTTGGGAAAGGCTAGAGTTATTGGAATATGAATTAATGAAATGAAGAAATCCAATTTTCAATCAATAATGAGTTTGATAACTCTAGAGTTACCAATTATTTAACCAAGACCAAAAGGAAAGAAAATTGTAGCTGCTGGAATAAAAATGCTTTTAGATGGGAAGCAATAATCATGTAAATAAAAGAAAGCAATATTAAACTGAAATACCTCAAATAATATTAATTCAAAGAAAATCGTAACATGAAGAGTTCATAAATTTAATTAGAAAAATAAATAAAAATAAAGAACCTGGGATTGAGAGTCACTCCTAAAACTAAGAGAAGTCCTAAATCCTAATCCTAAGAGAGAGGAGAGAACCTCTCTCACTAAAAACTACATCTAAAACATGAAAAGTGAATTATGAAAAAGCCCTCTTATGAATGGATGCATTCCTCCACTTTATAGCCTCTAATCTGTGCCTTCTGGACTTGGATTTGGGCCAAAAAGGGCCTCAGAACTCGTTATGAGCGTTTTCTGTAATTTCTGGTGCGTGGCCTCTATCACGCGTCCACGTGGGTCACGCGGTCGCGTCATTCGGAGCTTTTCCTTGCGACACGGTCACGTCAGTCATGCGGCCGCGTTGCTGCTGATTCGTGCTTGGCACGCGATCGCGTCGTCCATGCGATCGCGTGGATACCAGTTTCCTTAAAGCTCCATTTTGCTTTCTCTTTTCCTTTTAGTATGTTTCCTTTTTCATCCTTTAAGTCATTCTGCCTTAGAAAGTCTGAAACTACTCAACACACTAATCACGGCATTGAATGGAAATAAGAGAGGATTAATAATAAGCAAATATAAGTCCAAAGAAACATGTTTTCAATCAAAGCACATAATTAGGAAGGCAAATGTAAAACATGCAAATAGTATGAATAAGTGGGTAAAGAGTTGATAAAATCCACTCAATTGAGCACAAGATAAACCATAAAATAGTGGTTTATCAAGCGCCACTGAGGAAGACCTCAATGGACGTTCACTGGCCTCCAATGATTTCCCTAATGAGGAACCGTGGGAATCTGAGGCTCACACTGAGACCATAGAGATTCCATTGGAGTTACTTCTGCCATTCATGAACTCTAATGAGTTTTCTTCCTCAGAAGAGCACAAAGATGTCACTGAAGAGCAAGTTGCTGAGTACCTTGGAGCAATCATGAAGCTAAATGACAAGTTATTTGGTAATGAGATATGGAAGGATGAACCCCCTTTGCTCACCAAAGAACTGGATGACTTGACTAGGCAGAGATTACCTCAAAAGAGACAGGACCCTGGGAAGTTCTCAATACCTTGTACTATAGGCACCATGACCTTTGAGAAGGCTCTGTGTGACCTAAGGTCAAGCATAAACCTCATGCCTCTCTCTATAATGGAGAAGCTAGGGATCTTTGAGGTACAAGCTGCAAGAATCTCACTAGAGATGGCAGACAATTCAAGAAAACAAGCTTATGGACTTGTAGAGGATGTTCTGGTAAAAGTTGAAGACCATTACATTCCTGCTGATTTCATAGTCCTAGAGACTGGGAAGTGCATGGATGAATCCATCATCCTTGGCAGACCCTTCCTAGCCACAACAAAGGCTGTGATTGATGTTGACAGAGGAGAATTGATCATTCAAGTGAATGAAGAATCCTTTGTGTTTAAGGCTCAAGGATATCCCTCTGTAACCTTGGAGAGAAAACATGAAGAGCTTCTCTCAAAACAGAGTCAAACAGAGCCCCCACAGTCAAACTCTAAGTTTGGTGTTCGGAGGCCACAACCAACTTCTAAGTTTGGTGTTGAACCCCCACATTCAAACTCAAAATTTGGTGTTGGGAGGTTCCAACAATGCTCTGAACATCTGTGAGGCTCCATGAGAGCCCACTGTCAAGCTACTAACATTAAAGAAGCGCTTGTTGGGAGGCAACCCAATGTTATATTTATCTATTTTCCTTTGTTATTTTATATTTTCTATAGGTTGATGATCATGTGAAGTCACAAAATCAATTGAAAAAGCAAAAACAGAATGAAAAACAGAAAGAAAAATAGCACACCCTAGAGGAAAAACTTGCTGGCGTTTAAACGTCAGTAAGGGTAGCAAATGGGCGTTAAACGCCCAGTCTGGCACCATTCTAGGCGTTTAACGCCAGAAAGGGGCACCAGACTGGCGTTTAACGCTAGAAAGGGGCAAGAAGCTGGCGTTAAACGCCAGAAATGGGCACTAGCCCGGCGTTTAACGCCAGGATTGGCAGAAGGAGCATTTTTGCTCGCCACTTGGTGCAGGGATGAATTATCCTTGACACCTCAGGATCTGTGGACCCCACAGGATCCCCACCTACCCCACCACACTCTCTCTTCTTCACCCATTCACCAATCACCTCAACACCTCTTCCCCAAAAACCCCTCACCTATCAAATCCCACCATTCTCTTCACCACTCACATCCATCCTTCATAAAACCCCACCTACCTCACCATTCAAATTCAAACCACTTTCCCTCCCAAACCAACCCATAATGGTTGAACCTTACCCCTCTCTCCACCCCTATATAAACCCATCTTCCTTCCTTCATTTTCACACAACCTACACACTACTTCTCCCCCTTGGCCGAAAAACAAAAGCCACCTCCATCTCCTCTATTTCTTCTTCTTCTTCTACTCTCTTCTTTCTTCCTTTGCTCGAGGACGAGCAAACCTTCTATGTTTGGTGTGGTAAAAGCATTGCTTTTTGTTTTTCCATAACCATTTATGGCATCTAAGGCCGGAGAAACCTCTAGAAAGAGAAAAGGGAAGGCAAAAGCTTCCACCTCCGAGTCATGTGAGATGGAGAGATTCATCTCAAGGGTGCATCAAGACCACTTCTATGAAGTTGTGGCCAAGAAGAAGGTGATCCCCAAGGTCCCTTTCAAACTCAAAAAGGGTCAACTTTGATCAAAGGTTGGACCAAGTCCTCATAGACATTTGTAAAGAGGGCGCTCAATTGAAGAGAGATTCAAGAGGGAAGCCGGTTCAACTGAGAAGGCATGACCTCAAGCCCGTGGCTAGGGGATGGTTGGAGTTTATCCAACACTCAATCATTCCCAGTAGCAACCGGTCCGAAGTTACTATAGACCAGGCTATCATGATTCATAGCATCAAGATTGGAGATGAAGTAGAAGTTCATGAGGTTATAGCCCAGGAACTTTATAAGGTGGCGGACAAGTCCTCTACCTTGGTAAGGTTAGCCTTCCCTCATCTCATTTGTCACCTCTGTTATTCAGTTGGAATTAACATAGAGGGAGACATCCTCATTGATGAGGACAAGCCCATCACTAAGAAGAGGATGGAGCAAACAAGAGATCCCACTCATCATGAAATCCCTGAGATGCCTCAAGGGATGCACTTTCCTCCACAAAACTACTGGGATCAAATCAACACCTCCCTAGGAGAATTGAGTTCCAACATGGGACAACTAAGGGTGGAACACCAAGAACGTTCCATCCTCCTCCATGAAATTAGAGAAGATCAAAGAATCATGAGAGAGGAGCAACAAAGGCAAGGAAGAGACATTGAGGAGCTCAAGCACTCCATAAGATCTTCAAGAGGAAGAACAAGCCGCCATCACTAAGGTGGACCCGTTCTTTAATTTCCTTGTTCTTTATTTTTCTGTTTTTCGAATTTTCATGCTTATGTTTATCTATGTTTATGTCTTATAATCATTAGTGTCTTAGTGTCTATGCCTTAAAGTTATGAATGTCCTATGAATCCATCACCTTTCTTAAATGAAAAATGTTCTTAATTGAAAAAGAGAAGAATTGCATGAATTTTGAATTTTATAACAGATTAATTATTTTGATGTGGTGGCAATACTTTGACTTCTGAATGTATGCTTGAACAGTGTATATGTCTTTTGAAGTTGTTGTTCATGAATGTTGGCTCTTGAAAGAATGATGAAAAAGGAGACATGTTACTGAGGATCTGAAAAATCATAAAAATGATTCTTGAAGCAAGAAAAAGCAGTGAATACAAAAAAATGAAAAAAAAGGGAAAAAGAAAAAGAAAAAAATATAATAAAGTCGTGATCCAAGGCAAAAAGAGTGTGCTTAAGAACCCTGGACACCTCTAAGTGGGGACTCTAGCAAAGCTGAGTCACAATCTGAAAAGGTTCACCCAGTTATGTGTCTGTGGCATGTATGTATCCGGTGGTAATATTGGAAGACAGAGTGCTTTGGGCCACGGCCAAGACTCATAAATTAGCTGTGTTCAAGAATCATCATACTTAACTAGGAAAATCAATAACACTATCTGGATTCTGAGTTCCTATAGAAGCCAATCATTCTGAATTTCAAAGGATAGAGTGAGATGCCAAAACTGTTCAGAGGCAAAAAGCTAAAAGCCCCGCTCATCTAATTAATACTGATCTTCATAGATGTTTTTGGAATTCATTGTATATTCTCTTCTTTTTATCTTATTTGATTTTCAGTTGCTTGGGGACAAGCAACAATTTAAGTTTGATGTTGTGATGAGCGGATAATTTATAAACTTTTTGGCATTGTTTTTAGTATGTTTTAGTATGTTTTAGTTAGTTTTTATTATATTTTTATTAGTTTTTATTTAAAATTCACTTTTTTGGACTTTACTATGAGTTTGTGTGTTTTTCTGTGATTTCAGGTATTTTCTGGCTGAAATTGAGGGACCTGAGCAAAAATCTGATTCAGAGGCTGAAAAGGACTGCAGATACTGTTGGATTCTGACCTCCCTGCACTCGAAGTGGATTTTCTGGAGCTACAAAAACCTAATTGGCGCGCTCTTAATTGCGTTGGAAAGTAGACATTCTGGGCTTTCCAGCAATATATAATAGTCTATACTTTGCCTAAGATTTGATGGCCCAAACAGGCGTTCCAAGTCAGCTCAAGAATTCTGGCGTAAAACGCCGGAACTGGCACAAGAATGGGAGTTAAACGCCCAAACTGGCACAAAAGCTGGCGTTTAACTCCAAGAAAAGTCTCTACACATGAAAGCTTCAATGCTCAGCCCAAGCACACACCAAGTGGGCCCGAAAGTGGATTTTTATGTCATTTACTTATCTTTATAAACCCTAGGCTACTAGTTCTCTACAAATAGGACCTTTTGCTATTGTATTTGATATCTTTGGATCATTTTAGATCTTTTGATCATCTTTGGACGTCTAGTTCTTAGATTATGGGGGCTGGCCTCACGGCCATGCCTAGACCTTGTTCTTATGTATTTTCAATGGTGGAGTTTCTACACACCATAGATTATGGTGTGGAGCTCTGCTGTACCTCGAGTATTAATGCAATTACTATTGTTCTTCTATTCAATTCAGCTTATTCTTGTTCTAAGATATTCATTCGTAGCCAAGAACATGATGAATGTGATGATTATGTGATGCTCATCATCATTCTCACTTATGAACGCGTGCCTGACAACTACTTCCGTTCTACAAGCAAACAAGGCTTGAATGTTTATCTCTTGGATTCCTTAATCAGAATCTTTGTGGTATAAGCTAGAATTGATGGCAGCATTCAAGAGAATCCGGAAGGTCTAAACCTTGTCTGTGGTATTCTGAGTAGGATTCAAGGATTGAATGACTGTGACGAGCTTCAAACTCCTGAAGGCTGGGCGTTAGTGACAGACGCAAAAGAATCACTGGATTCTATTCCAACCTGATTGAAAACCGACAGATGATTAGTCGTGCTGTGACAGAGCGCGTTGAACATTTTCACTGAGAGGACGGGACTGTAGCCATTGACAACGGTGATGCCCAACATACAGCTTGCCATGGAAAGGAGTAAGAAGGATTGGATGAAGACAGTAGGAAAGCAGAGAGATGGAAGGGACAAAGCATCTCCATACGCTTATCTGAAATTCTCACAATTGAATTACATAAGTATCTCTATCCTTATTTTATGTTTTATTCATCTTTTAATCATTAATCCTCCATAACCATTTAAATCCGCCTGACTGAGATTTACAAGATGACCATAGCTTGTTTCATACCAACAATCTCCGTGGGATCGACCCTTACTTGTGTAAGGTTTATTACTTGGACGACCCAGTGCACTTGCTGGTTAGTTGTGCGAAGTTGTGATAAAGAGTTGAGATTGCAATTGAGCGAACCATGTTGATGGCACCATTGATGATCACAATTTCGTGCACCAATCTCCTTCTGTACACATGGAGAAGAAGCATGAAAAGCTTCTCTCAATACAGAGTCAAACAGAGCCCCCACATTCAAATTCTAAGTTTGGTGTTGGGAGGCCCCAACCACGCTCTGAGAATCTGTGAAGCTCCATGAGAGCTCACTGTCAAGCTATTGACATTAAAGAAGCTCTTATTGGGAGGCAACCCAATTTTTATTTATCTATGTTAAATTTCCATTGTTATTCTTTGTTTTTTTTAGGTTGATGATCATGTGGAGTCACAAAAACAACTGCAAAAATCAAAGCAAACTCAAAAACAGCATTAAAAATAGCACACCCTGAAGGAAGAGCTTACTGGAATTTAAACGCCAGTAAGGGTAGCAGAATAGGCGTTAAACTCCAAATCTGGGACCATTCTGGGCATTTAACGCCAGAAAAGGGCACCAGACTGGCGTTTAACGCTAGAAAAGGGCACCAAGATGGCGTTAAACGCCAGAAAGGGAAGAAAAGCTGGCGTTAAATGCCAGAAATGGGCAGCAATCTGGCGTTTAACGCCAGGATTGGCACTCAAAGGGGCATTTACACGCCAAAACAGTGCAGGGATGAGAAATCCTTAACACCTCAGGATCTGTGGACCCCACAAGATCCCCACCTACCTTAACTCACTCTCTCTTCTTTACACCTTCCCATAACACCCTTTCCCAAATACCCCTCACCAATCACCTCTATTTCTCTTCCCCATCACCTCTTCACCACTCTCATCCACCCACTCTTCCCAAAAAACCCCACCTACCTCAACATTCAAATTCACATCCCTTCTTCTCCCCCTTGGCGGAACCACTCAGACCTCTCCATCTCCTCCATTTTCTTCTTCTTCTCCTCCTTTCTTTCTTCTTTTGTTCGAGGACGAGCAACCTTTTAAGTTTAGTGTGGAAAAAGCATGCTTTTTATTTTTTCATAACCATTAATGGCACCTAAAGCCAGAGAAACTTCTAGGAAGAGGAAAAGGGAAGGCAGTTGCTTCCAACTCCAAGTCATGAGAGATGGAGAGATTCATCTCAAAAGCCCATCACTAGAAAGAGGATGGAGCAAACAAGAGAGCCCACTCATGGACCTCAACAAGAGCATGAGGAATTCTCTCATCAAGAAATCCCTGAGATGCCTCAAGGGATACATTTTCCTCCACACAACTATTGGGAGCAACTAAGGATAGGAGCACCAAAAGCACTCCATTATCCTCCATAAAATCAGAGAGGACCAAAGAGCCATGAGGGAAGAATGATGAGCGGATAATTTATACGCTTTTTGGCATTGTTTTTTAGGTAGTTTTTAGTAGGATATAGTTACTTTTAGGGATGTTTTCATTGGTTTTTATGCTAAATTCACATTTCTGGATTTTACTATGAGCTTGTGTATTTTTTTTGTGATTTCAGATATTTTCTGGCTGAAATTGAGGGACCTGAGCAAAACTCTGATAAAAGGCTGACAAAGGACTGCTGATGTTGTTGGATTCTGACCTCCCCACACTCGAAATGGATTTTCTAGAGCTACAGAACTCCAAATGGCGTTGGAAAGTAGACATCCAGAGCTTTCCAGCAATATATGATATTCCATACTTTTTTCGAGTTTAGACGACGCAAACTGGCGTTCAACGCCAGTTCCAAGCTGCATTCTGGAGTAAAACACCAAAAACACGTCACGAACCAGAGTTGAACGCCAAAAACACGTTACAACTTGGCGTTTGATGAGCGGATATTTTATACGCTTTTTGGGGGTAATTTCATGTAGATTTTAGCATGTTTTAATTAGTTTTTAGTAGAATATTATTAGTTTTTAGGCAAAAATCATATTTCTGGACTTTATTATGAGTTTATGTGTTTTTCTATGATTTCAGGTATTTTCTGGCTGAAATTGAGGGAGCTAAGCAAAAATCTGAGTTAGGCTGAAAAAGGACTGCTGATGCTATTGGATCCTGACCTCCCTGCACTCGGAATGGATTTTTGGGAACTACAGGAGTCCAATTGACGCGCTCCTAATTGGGTTGGAAAGTAGACATCCAGGGCTTTCCAGAAATATATAATAGTTCATACTTTGCGCAAAGATAGACGACGTAAACTGGCGTTCAACGCCAGTTCCATGTTGCAGTCTGGCGTCCAGCGCCAGAAACAGGTTACAAGTTGGAGTTCAACGCCCAAAACACGTTACAACCTGGCGTTCAACTCCAGAAACAGCCCAAGCACGTGAGAGGCTTAAGTCTCAGCCCCAACACACACCTTGTGGGCCCCAGAAGTGGATTTCTGCACCAATTATCTTAGTTTACTCATATTCTGTAAACCTAGGTTACTAGTTTACTATTTAAACAACTTTTAGAGACTTATTTTGTACCTCATGACATTTTAGATCTGAATTATACACTTTTTGACTATTTAAACAACTTTCGATGAATTAATGCAATTACTTATATTTTTCCATTCACAAATGCGTGTTCCTATCTAAGATGTTCATTCGCGCTTAATTAGGGAGAAGGTGATGATCCGTGACACTCATCACCTTCCTCACTCCATGAACGTGTGTCTGACAACCACCTCCGTTCTACATCAGATTGAATGAGTATCTCTCAGATTCCTTAATCAGAATCTTCGTGGTATAAGCTAGACTGATGGCGGCATTCATGAGAATCCGGAAAGTCTAAACCTTGTCTGTGGTATTCCGAGTAGGATTCCGGGATTGAATGACTGTGACGAGCTTCAAACTCCTGAATGCTGGGCGTTAGTGACAGACGCAAAAGAATCATTGGATTCTATTCCAACCTGATTGAGAACCGACAGATGATTAGCCGTGCTGTGACAGAGCATTTGGACCATTTTCACTGAGAGAATGGGAAATATCCATTGACAACGGTGACACCCTACATAGAGCTTGCCATGGAAGGAACTTTGCAATTATGTTATTGAGTTGAATATTACATTGCAGGGATTCAGAGGACAAAGCATCTCCAAAACCCCAATATATTCTCCATTACTACATTACAAGTAATTAATTCACGCTCCTTTATTTTTCTAATAATTCAAACTGATAATTTTAATTGAAATCCTGACTAAGAATAATAAAATAAACATAGCTTGCTTCAAACCAATAATCTCCGTGGGATCGACCCTTACTCACGTGAGGTATTACTTGGACGACCCAGTGCACTTGCTGGTTAGTTTTGCGGATTGCAAAAGTGTGATTGCAATTTCGTGCACCAAGTTTTTGGCGCCGTTGCCGGGGATTGTTCGAGTTTGAACAACTAAAGGTTTATTTTATTTCTTAGATTAGGAAGATTTTGGCAATTAGGTCAGAGTCTTTTATTTTCTTTTCAAAAATATTATTTTTCCTTATTAATTTTTAATTTTTCGTGAGTCTAGTGTTTTGTTCTAAGTTTGATGTCAATTGCATATTTTATATTTTTCTTTAAAATTTTCGTATTAGTGTTCTTTGTTCTTTCTTGATCTTCACGTTGTTCTTGTTTATTTTTCTTGTTTGATCTTTAATTTTTCTTGTTCTATGTCTTTTCTTGTTTCATTTGTGTTCTTTTTAAAGCATTAATCTTCCAAAAGGAATATACCTATTTAGAACAAGTGTTACATTTACTCCCAATTGGCTAGAGTGTTGGTCTATGTTCTTGGCAATTGGGCATCTTCTTTTTTTAAAACCTTTCTTTCAAAAATATTTTTCTTGATTTAATCTTGTGCCAAACTTTAAGTTTGGTGTTTTCTTGTTAATCTTTTCATAATTTTCGAAAATTTTATTAAAGTCTTCTAAAAATTTTAAGTTTGGTGTTCTTTCTTTTGTTCTTGGTGTTCTTGTGAATCTTCAAGGTGTTCTTGAATCTTTCTTGTGTTTTGATCTTAAAATTTTTAAGTTTGGTGTTCCTTGGTATTTTCCCTCCAAAATTTTCGAAAATAAGGAGCATTAGATCTAAAAATTTTAAGTCTTGTGTCTTTTATGTGTTTTTCTCTTTCATCATAAAATTCAAAATTAAAAAAAAATATCTTTTCTAACTAATTTTAAGCTACTTTTTCAAAATTTTATAAATTTTAATTTTTAATTTTCTTTCTTTCTTTATTTTATTTTTATTTCGATTTTTGTTTTATTTTATTATTTTGAAAATTATTTTTATAATAAAATAGACAATATCAACATCCATACCATCTCCCTTGCTCCATCAAGGAACTAAGTGGAAATGAACAGTCCAGGAGGACTTTAGGGTCATATGCTAACCCCACTACTGCTTCATATGGGAGTAGTATCTGTATACCCTCCATTGGAGTTAGTAGCTTTGAGTTGAATCCTCAGCTCATTATCATGGTGCAGCAAAGCTGCCAGTATTCTGGTCTTCCACATGAAGAACCCACAGAGTTTCTGGCATAATTTTTATAAATTGCTGACACAGTACATGATAAGGAAGTAGATCAGGATATCTACAGATTATTACTGTTTCCATTTGCTATAAAAGATCAAGCTAAGAGGTGGTTAAATAACCAACCTAAGAACAGCATAAGGACATGGAAACAACTGTCAGAAAAATTCTTGAATCACTATTTTCCTCCAAAACGGATGACACAGCTAAGGCTAAGCATCCAAGGCTTCAAACAAGGAGACAATGAATCTCTTTATGATGCCTGGGAGAGATACAGAGAGATGCTAAGAAAATGCCCCTCTGAAATGTTTTCAGAGTGGGTGCAATTAGACATCTTCTACTATAGGCTTACAGAAAGAGCTCAGATTTCTCTGGACCACTCAGCTGGTGGATCTATACATATGAGAAAAATAATTGAAGAAGCTCAAGAGCTTATTGATACAGTTGCCAGAAATTAGCATCTGTACCTAAGCAGTGAATCTTCCATGAAAGAAGAAGCTAAAACGGTAACTGCTGAACTCAGTCCTGTAGATCAGGCTAATGAATTCAATCAGCAACTGGATTTTCTAACTCAGCAGTTAGCCGAATTCAAGGAAATACTACAAGAAATAAGAATGGCTAACAGGAATATAGAAGTACAGTTAAGGCAAACAGAAAAGCAACTGTCAAAACAAATAACGGAAGAATGCCAAGCAGTTTAATTAAGAAGTGGAAAACATTAAATACCTCACTTCAAAGCAGCAGGAAGCCAAGAAATGAACAAATGGCTACTCAAAATCCCTCTGAGGACAATCAGAGCCCAGAGAGGAATAATGCTGGCGCTGAACGCCCAAACCATGCTCATTCCTGGCGTTCAACGCCAGAAACAAGCAAGGACTTGGCGTTGAACGCCCAAAGGGAGCACAATTCTGGCGTTCAGACGCCAGAAACAGGCAAGGAGCTAGCGTCTAACGCCACTCCGGCTTCAACCCCTGGCATTCAATTGCCAGTGGGGGATCAGACATATACAAGTGCTGATAACAACCCTTCTAAAAAGGCTTCCCAATCCACATCTGTAGGCAATAAACCTGCAGCAACTAAGGTTGAGGAATACAAAGCCAAAATGCCTTATCCTCAAAAACTCCGCCAAGCGGAACAGGATAAGCAATTTGCCCGCTTTGCAGACTACCTCAGGACTCTTGAAATAAAGATTCCGTTTGCAGAGGCACTTGAGCAAATACCCTCTTATGCTAAGTTCATGAAAGAGATCTTAAGTCATAAGAAGGATTGGAGGGAAACTGAAAAAGTTTACCTCACTGAAGAATGCAGTGCAGTTATCCTGGAAAGCTTACCTAAGAAGCTTAAGGATCCCGGAAGCTTTATGATACCATGCACATTAGAGGGTACTTGTACCAAGCAAGCTCTATGTGATCTTGGGGCAAGTATCAACTTAATACCTGCATCTATTATCACAAAGCTTGGTTTGACTGAAGAAGTCAAACCAACCCGGATATGTCTTCAACTTGCTGATGGCTCCATTAAATACCCATCAGGCGTGATTGAAGACATGATTGTCAAGGTTGGGCCATTTGCCTTTCCTACTGACTTTGTGGTGCTGGAAATGGAGGAGCACAAGAGTGCAGCTCTCATTCTAGGAAGACCTTTCCTAGCAACTGGCCGAACCCTCATTGACGTCCAAAAAGGGGAAGTAACCCTGAGAGTCAATGAGGAAGAGTTCAAGTTGAATGTTGTCAAAGCCATGCAACATCCAGACACCCGAAATGACTGCATGAGTGTTGATATTATTGACTCTCTGGTAAGAGAGGTCAATATGACTGAAAGTCTCGAATCAAAGCTAGAGGACATCTTTAAAGATGTTCAGGCTGATCTGGAGGAATCAGAGAGAATAATAGAACCTCTGAAAATCCCTCAGGAAGAGGAGAAACCTCCTAAACCCGAGCTCAAACCATTACCACCATCCCTGAAATATGCATTTCTGGGAGAAGGTGATACCTTTCCTGTAATCATAAGCTCTACCTTAGAGCCACAGGAAGAGGAAGCACTAATTCAAGTGCTAAAGACACACAAGACAGCTCTTGGGTGGTCCATCAGTGATCTTAAGGGCATTAGCCCAGCCAGATGCATGCACAAGATCCTATTGGAGGGTGACGCTAAGCCAGTGGTCCAACCACAAAGGCGGCTGAATCCATCCATGAAGGAAGTGGTGCAGAAGGAGGTCACTAAATTACTAGAGGCTAGGATTATTTATCCTATTTCTGATAGCCCCTGGGTAAGCCCTGTCCAAGTCGTCCCTAAGAAGGGAGGCATGACAGTGGCTCATAATGAAAAAAATGAACTAGTTCCAACAAGAACAGTTACAGGGTGGCGTATGTGTATTGATTATAGAAGGCTCAATACAGCCACCAGAAAGGATCATTTTCCTTTACCATTCATAGACCAGATGCTAGAAAGACTAGCAGGTCATGAATACTACTGCTTCCTGGATGGATATTCAGGTTATAATCAAATTGCAGTAGATCCCCAAGATCAAGAAAAAACGGCATTCACATGTCCATCTGGAGTATTTCCATACAGAAGGATGCCATTTGGTCTATGGAATGCACCTGCAACCTTTCAAAGGTGCATGCTCTCTATTTTCTCTGATATGGTGGAAAAATTTCTGGAAGTCTTCATGGATGACTTTTCAGTATTTGGAGACTCATTCAGCTCCTGTCTTGACCATCTAGCACTTGTCCTAAAGAGGTGCCAAGAGACTAACCTAGTTTTAAACTGGGAAAAATGTCACTTTTTGGTGACTGAAGGAATTGTCCTTGGGCACAAAATCTCGAACAAGGGAATAGAGGTGGATCAAGCTAAGGTAGAGGTAATTGAAAAATTACCACCACTAGCCAATGTTAAGGCAATCAGAAGCTTTTTGGGGCATGCAGGATTCTATAGGAGGTTTATAAAGGATTTTTCAAAAATCGCCAAACCTCTAAGTAATCTGCTAGCTGCTGACACACCATTTATCTTTGATAAGGAGTGTCTGCAGGCGTTTGAGACTCTGAAAGCTAAGCTGGTCACAGCACCAGTCATCTCTGCACCAGACTGGACATTACCATTTGAATTAATGTGTGATGCCAGTGACCATGCCATTGGTGCAGTGTTGGGACAGAGACATGACAAGCTTCTGCACGTCATTTACTATGCTCGTCGTGTTTTAAATGACGCACAGAAGAATTACACAACCACAGAAAAAGAGCTGCTTGCAGTGGTTTACGCCATTGACAAGTTTAGATCCTATTTAGTAGGATCAAAAGTGATTGTGTATACTGATCATGCTGCTCTTAAATATCTACTCACAAAGCAAGATTCAAAACCCAGACTTATCAGATGGGTGTTGCTTCTGCAAGAGTTTGATATAGAAATAAGAGACAGAAAAGGGACAAAAAACCAAGTAGCAGATCACCTGTCCCGAATAGAACCAGTAGAAGGGTCGTCCCTCCCTCTTACTGAGATCTCTAAAACCTTTCTGGATGAGCAACTCTTTGCCATCCAGGAAGTGCCATGGTTTGCAGACATTGCAAACTACAAGGCAGTGAGGTTCATACCCAAAGAGTACAGTAGGTAACAATCAAAGAAATTGATCACAGATGCAAAGTACTATCTTTGGGATGAACCATATCTCTTCAAGAGATGTGCAGACGGAGTAATCCGTAGATGTGTGCCTAAAGAAGAAGCGCAGAGGATCCTATGGCACTGCGATGGATCATAGTATGGAGGACATTTAGGAAGTGAGCGAACAGCCACAAGAGTCCTCCAATGTGGGTTCTACTGGCCTACTCTCTATAAAGATTCTCGAGTGTTTATACTTAATTGTGACAGTTGCCAAAGATCTGGCAATCTGCCTCACAGTTATGCCATGCCTCAACAAGGGATCTTGGAGATTGAGTTGTTTGATGTATGGGGTATTGACTTCATAGGGCCTTTTCCACCATCATACTCAAACACTTACATTCTGGTGGCAGTGGATTATGTATCCAAATGGGTGGAAGCTATTGCTACACCCACTAATGACACTAAGACAGTGTTAAAATTCTTCCAGAAACACATCTTCAGCAGATTTGGCACCCCTAGAGTACTAATCAGTGATGGGGGCACTCATTTCTGCAATAAACAGCTCTACTCTGCTTTGGTTCGTTATGGAGTTAGCCACAGGGTGGCCACTCCATATCACCCACAGACAAATGGGCAGGCTGAAGTCTCAAATAGAAAACTCAAAAGAATCCTGGAACGGACTGTAATTAACCGTAGAAGGGATTGGGCAAGAAGCTTGGATGATGCTCTGTGGGCATACAGAACAGCATTCAAGACCCCTATAGGGACCTCTCCATACCAGCTTGTGTATGGAAAGGCATGTCACTTGCCAGTGGAACTGGAACATAAAGCCTACTGGGCAACCAGATTCCTGAACCTTGATGCCAAGTTAGCTGGAGAAAAAAGATTGCTCCAGTTAAATGAGCTAGAGGAATTTAGACTCAATGCTTTCGAGAATGCAAAAATATACAAAGAGAAAGCAAAAAGATGGCATGATAAGAAATTGTCATCCAGAGTCTTTGAGCCAGGGCAGAAAGTTCTGCTATTTAATTCTAGGCTCAAATTATTCCCCGGGAAACTAAAATCCTGGTGGAGAGGTCCATATGTGATTACAAGTGTATCACCATATGGATACGTAGAGCTTCAGGATAATAACTCTAACAAAAAGTTCATTGTTAATGGACAGAGAGTTAAACATTATCTTGAAAGTAATTTTGAGCAAGAATGCTCAAAACTGAGACTTGATTAGAGCTCAGTAATAGTCCAGCTAAGGACAATAAAGAAGCGCTTGCTGGCAGCCAACCCAGCCATTTACAAAATTTAATTTTATTTGTTTTTGTTAAATTTTTACAGGTATATGTCAAAGTGTTTTCAAAAGGTAGAATAGCAATTGCTTGAATTCACAGAGTTACAAGGGAAGTTAGAAGCTCACTGGCATAAAAAAGCTAATAAGAAACGTTTTGGGCGTTGAACGCCCAAAAGAAGCATCCACTGGGCGTTCAACGCCAGTAAGGATAGTCATCTGGGCGTTGAACGCCAGAAAGGAGCATCTTCTGGGCATTGAACGCCAGAAAGAAGCTCCTTCTGGGCGTTTAACGCCAGAATTACAGCATCCTGGGCGTTTCGAAAAACGCCCAGTGACAAAGGACTTCCTGGCGTTCAACGCCAGAAAGAAGCAACAGCTGGGTGTTGAACGCCTAGGAGAAGCAGCAATTGGGCGTTAAACGCCCAAAACATGCAGCATTTGGGCGTTTAACGCCAGGATAGTGGGGAGGAGGTAAAATTCGTTTTTCTTTACAAATTTTCTAAATTTTTATGTTTCAATTCATGATTTCTTGCATAAACGTGTTTCAAAATGTCATCCTTTAATTTCAAAAAAAAAATTTTCTAAAAACTCTAGTTTCTAAAATCCCTTTCTCAAAAATAAGATATCTTCATACATAAACATAAACCTTTTTCCAATCCAATCCAACTCTTTTTCCATTTTTCAAAACTTAATTATCTTTAAAATCTTTTTCAAATTAAAAAAATTCAGATTTATTTTTAAATATCATTCATATCTTTTAAAATTATATCTTTTTCTTATCATATTTATCTTTTATAAATCATATCTTTTATCTTATATCTTTTTCTTATTTTCGAAAACCCACCCCCTCCCTTTATATCCACTTCGGCGCCCCTCTCATCATTCCTCATTCCATACTTGCTCTCCTCCTATCCCTCTCCTTTCTTTTCTTTTGCTTGAGCACAAGCAAACCTCTAAGTTTGGTGTGTTTATCCGTAATCACTAAGATCATGGACCCTAAAGGAAAACAACCCACCCCAAGAGGCAAGAAAGAGAGTATTCCAAAACCACTTTGGAATCAAGGGAAGTTCTTGACTAAAGAACATTTAGACCATTACTACAAAATAATGGGTCTAAGATCAGTGATCCCGGAAGTCAAGTTCGATCTGAAAGAAGATGAATATCCGGAGATCCAAGAACAAATTCGAAACAGGAACTGGGAAATCCTAGCTAATTCTGAAACAAAAGTGGGAAGGAATATGGTTCAGGAGTTCTATGCTAATCTGTGGCAGACAGACAGGCAAAGAATGATTGGAGCTGCCCTCTATGACCATCGGACCTTAGTCAGAGGAAAGATTGTTCAAATCCATCTTGACAAAATTAGGGAGATCTTTAAGCTTCCTCAACTGAAAGATGACCCAGACTCCTTTAATAGGAGAATGATGAGGGTAAAGAAAGGCCTGGACAAGATTCTAGAGGATATATGCATCTCTGGAGGCAGGTGGACCACCAGCACCACTGGCATCCCAAATCAACTCAAGAGAGAAGATCTCAAACCAGTTGCCAGAGGCTGGCTGGACTTCATTGGGCGTTCTATATTGCCCACCAGCAACCGTTCTGAAGTTACTGTCAAAAGAGCAGTGATGATTCACTGCATCATGTTGGGAAGTGAAGTAGAAGTTCATCAACTAATCTCTTGTGAACTCTACAAAATAGCAAACAAGAACTCCAAAGATGCCAAGTTGGCCTATCCAAGCTTAATTTCTATGCTCTGCAAAGATGCTGGAGTGAGGATGGGGATAACTGAGTACATCTCAGTTGAGAGGCCAATTACTAAATTATCAATGGAAAGACAACAATTGCAAGATGATCCAATCAAGAGGAGAGCACAAGAATTCCTCCCAGAACTTCCTCAATTCGAATATTGGGAACATCTTGAGGCATCTGTTTCCAAGTTGCAAGAAGCTATGAACCAAATAAAGGAAGAACAGAACAATCAAAGTAGCATGCTTTGCAAATTGCTTAGGGAACAAGAAGAGCAAGGGCGTGACTTAAGGGAGCTGAAGCACCAGAAATTAATCCTTGAAGGACCAAGCACCCCACAAATCAGAGGAACATCCACTTCCCAAAATACAGGTTGTTGAGTTCTAATTTTAGCTTTAACTCTATGATAGTGTTATTATAGGAATTTACCTTAGAAGTTATACAGTAGTAGTAGTAGTAATTAGCATATCTATTCTGGTTTTATTTCCAATTAAGTTATAATTTATTTTTCTCATCATCATCAGACATGAATAAAATAGTAGATTTTTAGAATAAAGAAGTAATTTATATTTTTCGAGTTCTTAATAATAAAAATTATAATTAATTATATGTAGTGGCAATACTTTTTGTTCTCTGAATGAATGCTTGAACAGTGCATATTTTATCCTGAATTTTACGAATGTTGGCTCCTGAAAGAATGAGGATCACGAAAAATATTATTGATGATCTGAAAAATCATGAATTTGATTCTTGAAGCAAAAAAAAAAACAGTGAAAAAAAAATTTACAAGAAATCATTGGATCAAGAAAAAGAAAAAGACAATAGCCCTTAAAACCAAAAGGCAAGGGAGAAAAGGATCCAAGGCTTTGAGCATCAGTGGATAGGAGGGCCCAAGGAAGTAATTCCAGGCCTAAGCGACTAAATCAAGCTGTCCCTAACCATGTGCTTGTGGCATGTAGGTCCAAGTGAAAAGCTTGAAACTGAGTGGTTAAAGTCGTGATCCAAAGCAAAAAGAGTGTGCTTAAGAGCTCTGGACACCTCTAACTGGGGACTTTAGCAAAGCTGAGTCACAATCTGAAAAGGTTCACCCAGTCATGTGTCTGTGGCATTTATGTATCCGGTGGTAATACTGAAAAACAAAGTGCTTAGGGCCACGACCAAGACTCATAAAGTAATTGTGTTCAAGAATCAACATACTACACTAGGAGAATCAATAATACTATCTGAATTCTGAGTTCCTATGGATGCCAATCATTCTGAATTTCAAAGGATAAAGGGAGATGCCAAAACTGTTCAGAAACAAAAAGCTACTAGCCCCACTCATCTAAATTAGAATCTGAGCTTCACTTGAAACTCGGAGATTTTATTACTCTTTAAATTCTTTTTATCCTATTTTTTTCATCTAGTTGCTTGGGGACAAGCAACAATTTTAAGTTTGCTGTTGTGATGAGCGGATATTTTATACGCTTTTTGGTGGTAATTTCATGTAGATTTTAGCATGTTTTAATTAGTTTTTAGTAGAATATTATTAGTTTTTAGGCAAAAATCATATTTCTGGACTTTACTATGAGTTTGTGTGTTTTTTTGTGATTTCAGGTATTTTCTGGCTGAAATTGAGGGAGCTGAGCAAAAATCTGAGTTAGGCTGAGAAAGGACTGCTGATGCTGTTGGATCCTGACCTCCCTGCACTCGGAATGAATTTTTTGGAGCTACAGGAGTCCAAATGACGCGCTCTCAATTTGGTTAGAAAGTAGACATCCAGGGCTTTCCAGCAATATATAATAGTTCATACTTTGCGCAAAGATAGATGACGTAAACTGGCGTTCAACGCCAGTTCCATGTTGCAGTCTGGCGTCCAGCGCCAGAAACAGGTTACACGTTGGAGTTCAACGCCCAAAACACGTTACAACCTGGCGTTCAACTCCAGAAACAGTCCAAGCACGTGAGAGGCTTAAGTCTCAGCCCCAGCACACACCAAGTGGGCTCCAGAAGTGGATTTCTGCACCAATTATCTTAGTTTACTCATATTCTGTAAACCTAGGTTACTAGTTTACTATTTAAACAACTTTTAGAGACTTATTTTGTACCTTATGACATTTTAGATCTGAATTATACACTCTTTGATGGCATGAGTCTCTAAACTCCATTGTTGGGGGTAAGGAGCTCTACAGCGTCTCGATGAATTAATGCAATTACTTATATTTTTCCATTCACATATGCGTGTTCCTATCTAAGATGTTCATTCGCGCTTAATTAGGGAGAAGGTGATGATCCGTGACACTCATCACCTTCCTCACTCCATGAACGTGTGTCTGACAACCACCTCCGTTCTACATCAGATTGAATGAGTATCTCTCAGATTCCTTAATCAGAATCTTCGTGGTATAAGCTAGATTGATGGCGGCATTCATGAGAATCCGGAAAGTCTAAACCTTGTCTGTGGTATTCCTAGTAGGATTCCGGAATTGAATGACTGTGACGAGCTTCAAACTCCTGAAGGCTGGGTGTTAGTGACAGACGCAAAAGAATCATTGGATTCTATTCCAACCTGATTGAGAACCGACAAATGATTAGCCGTGCTGTGACAGAGCATTTGGACCATTTTCACTGAGAGGATGGGAAGTAGCCATTGACAACGGTGACACCCTACATAGAGCTTGCCATGGAAGGAACTTTGCAATTATGTTATTGAGTTGAATATTACATTGCAGGGATTCAGAGGACAAAGCATCTCCAAAACCCCAATATATTCTCCATTACTGCATTACAAGTAATTAATTCACGCTCCTTTATTTTTCTAATAATTCAAACTGATAATTTTAATTGAAATCCTGACTAAGAATAATAAAATAAACATAGCTTGCTTCAAACCAATAATCTCCGTGGGATCGACCCTTACTCACGTAAGGTATTACTTGGACGACCCAGTGCACTTGCTGGTTAGTTGTGCGGATTGCAAAAGTGTGATTGCAATTTCGTGCTCCAACGTTCAACTCCAAAAGAAGCCTTTGCACGTGTAAAGCTCAAGCTCAGCCCAAGCACACACCAAGTGGGCCCCGGAAGTGGATTTCTACATCAATTACTTACTTCTGTAAACCCTAGTAGCTAGTCTAGTATAAATAGAACATTTTACTATTGTATTCAGTGTCTTTTGACCACATATCTGGTCCTTCTCCTTATTTTCGAATTCATATCACATTTTGGGGGCTGGCCATTCGGCCATGCCTGGACCTTCATCACTTATGTATTTTCAACGGTGGAGTTTCTACACACCATAGATTAAGGGTGTGGAGCTCTACTGTACCTCGAGTTTTAATGCAATTACTACTATTTTCTATTCAATTCAGTTTATTCCTATTCTAAGATATTTGTTGCACTTCACCATGATGAATGTGATGATCTGTGACACTCATCATCATTCTCACCTATGAACACGTGACTGACAACCACTTCCGTTCTACCTTAGACCGGGCGCATATCTCTTGGATTCCTTTATCAGAATCTTCGTGGTATATGCTAGATTGATGGCGGCATTCATGAGAATCTGGAAATTCTAAACCTTGTATGTGGTATTCCGAGTAGGATTCAGGGATTGAATGACTGTGACGAGCTTCAAACTCGCGATTGTTGGGCGTGATGACAAACGCAAAAGAATCAAGGGATTCTATTCCAACATGATCGAGAACCGACAGATGATTAGCCATGTCGTGACAGAGCATTTGGACCTTTTTCACTGAGAGGATGGGATGTAACCATTGACAACAGTGATGCCTTACATACAGCTTGCCATGGAAAGGAGTAAAAAGGATTGGATGAAGGCAGTAAGAAAGCAGAGATTCAAAAGGAGCATAGCATCTTCATACGCCTATCTGAAATTCCCACTAATGATTTACATAAGTATTTCTATCTTTATTTTCTGCTTTATTTATTATTCGAAAACTCCATAACATTTACTATCCCCCTGACTGAGATTTACAAGATGACTATAGCTTGCTTCATACCAACAATCTCTGTGGGATCGACCCTTACTCACGTAAGGTATTACTTGGACGACTCAGTGCACTTGCTGGTTAGTTGTGCGGAGTTGTGACTAAGTGTGATTCACATTTGAGAGCGCTACCAAGTTCATTGGTGCCATTGTTATTGATCACAATTTTGTGCACCAAGTTTTTGGTGCCGTTGCCGGGGATTGTTCGAGTATGGACAACTGATGGTTCATCTTGTTGCTCAGATTAGGTAATTTTCTTTTTCGTTTTATTTTCAAAAATTTTTCAAAAAATAATTTATCCCTATTTTCGAAAAAATTTTAATAAAAATAAATTATTCTATGGCTTCAAAACTTTTAAGAATGGATTCTAGAGTTTCATGAAGCATGTTGAATCCAAGCTGGCTGTAAAGCCATATCCAATTTCTTTTGAACTGAGGCTTCCTCTTCACATGCTTGAACTATGTATGCTAAAGCTTGGCTAGCTGTTAAGCCATGTCCAATTCCTGGATCGGAGCTTTAAGCTAAACATTGAAAGATTCCTGGAATTCTACTTAAAAATTTTGAATTTCTTATTTTCTTTTTCCTATATGTTTCTCGAAAAATACAAAGTAAAATCTAAAAAATATATATATATATAAAATCGAAAAAAATCAAAAATATTTTGTGTTTCTTGTTTGAGTACTGTGTCATGTTTTAAGTTTGGTGTCAATTGCATATTCATATTGTTCTTGCAATTTTCGAAAATTCATGCATTCATAGTGTTCTTCATGATCTTCAAGTTGTTCTAGGTAAGTCTTCTTGTTTGATCTTGATGTTTTCTTGCTTTGTGTCTTTTATTGTTTTTCATGTGCATCTTTGCATTCATATTGTCTAAGCATTAAAGATTTCTATGTTTGGTGTCTTGCATGTTGTCTTTGCATCAAAAAATTTTCAAAAATATGTTCCGGATGTTCATCATGATCTTCAAAGTGTTCTTGGTGTTCATCTTGACATTCATAGTGTTCTTGCATGCATCATGTGTTTTGATTCATAATTTTCATGTTGTGAGTCATTTTTGTTGTTTTTATCTCTCATCATTAAAAATTTTAAAATAAAAAATATCTTTTCCTTTTTTCTCTCAAAATTTCGAAAATTTGGGTTGACTTAGTCAAAAATTTTTAAAATTAGTTGTTTCTTGTAAGTCAAGTCAAATTTTCAAATTTTAAAAATCTTATCTTTTTAAAACCTTTTCAAAAATTAAATCTTTTTCATTTTTCTTATTAATTTTCGAAAATTCTTTAAAATATTTTTCAAAAATATTTTTCTTAATTTTATTTTTATTTTTGAAACTTAACTAATAATTAATATGATTGATTCAAAAATTTGAAGTTTGTTACTTTCTTGTTAAGAAAGGTTCAATCTTTAAATTCTAGAATCTTATCTTTTGGTTTCTTGTTAGTCAAGTAATCAATTTTAATTTTAAAAAAAAATTTCTTTTTAATCATATCTTTTATATCATATCTTTTTCAAAAATTTGATTTTAAAATATCTTTTCTAACCTCTTACCTTCTTATCTTTTCAAATTTGATTTTTAAATCTTTTTCAACTAACTAATTAACTTTTTGTTTGTTTCTTATCTTTTTCAAAACCACCTAACAACTTTTCTCTCTCTAATTTTCAAAAATACCTCCCTCTTTTTCAAAAATTCTTTTTAATTAATTAATTGTTTTAAATTTTAATTTTAATTTTATTTCTTAACTTAATTTTCGAAAATCATTGACTCCTTTTCAAAATTATTTTCGAAAACTTCTCTCTCATCTTATTCTATTTATTCATTCATTTACTAACACTTTTCTTCATCTCAAATCACTGCCCCTATCCTCACCCTTGTGTTTGGATTCTCCTTTCTTTATTCCCTTTCTTCTTCTACTAACAATAAGGAACCTCTTTACTGTAACATAGAGGATTCCTCTTCTTTTTCTGTTCTCTTCTCCTTCATATGAGAAGGAACAAGGAAAAAGGCATTCTTGTTGAAGCTGATCCAGAACCTGAAAGGACTCTGAAGAGGAAACTAAGAGAAGCTAAATTACAACAATCCAGAGACAACCTTGCTGAAATTTTCGAACAAGAAAAGGAGATGGCAGCCGAACCCAACAACAATACTGCAAGAAGGATGCTTGGTGATTATACTGCACCTACGTCCAAGTTTGATGGAAGAAGCATCTCAATTCCTGCCATTGGAGCAAACAATTTTGAGCTGAAACCTCAATTAGTTGCTCTGATGCAACAGAACTGCAAGTTTCATGGACTTCCATCAGAAGATCTCTACCAGTTCTTAACTGAGTTCTTGCAGATCTGTGAGACTGTTAAGACTAATGGAGTAGATCCTGAAGTCTATAGGCTCATGCTTTTCCCTTTTGCTGTAAGAGACAGAGCTAGAGCATGGTTAGACTCTCAACCTAAAGATAGCCTGGACTCCTGGGATAAGCTGGTCACGGCCTTCTTGGCTAAGTTCTTTCCTTCTCAAAAGCTGAGCAAGCTTAGAGTGGATATTCAGACCTTCAAACAAAAAGATGGTGAATCCCTCTATGAAGCTTGGGAAAGATACAAGCAGATGACCAAAAGATGTCCTTCTGACATGTTTTCAGAATGGACCATGATAGATATATTCTATTATGGTCTATCTGTGTTCTCTAAGATGTCACTGGACCATTCTACAGGTGGATCCATTCACCTAAAGAAAACGCCTGCAGAAGCTCAAGAACTTATTGACATGGTTGCAAATAACCAGTTCATGTTCACTTCTGAGAGGAATTTCGTGAATAATGGGATGCCTCAAAGGAATGGAGTTCTTGAAATTGATGCTCTGAATGCCATATTGGCTCAGAACAAAATGTTGACTCAGCAAGTTAACATGATTTCTCAAAGTCTGAATGGATGGCAAAATGCTTCCAACAGTACTAAAGAGGCATCTTCTGAAGAAGAAGCTTATGATCCTGAGAACCCTGCACTGGCAGAGGTAAATTACATGGGTGAACCTTATGGAAACACCTATAATTCATCATGGAGAAATCATCCAAATTTCTCATGAAAGGATCAATAAAAGCCTCAACAAGGCTTTAATAATGGTGGGAGAAATAGGCTCAGCAATATCAAGCCTTATCCATCATCTTCTCAGCAACAGATAGAGAATTCTGAACAGAGCACCTCTAACTTAGCAAACCTAGTCTCTGATCTGTCTAAGGCCACTTTAAGTTTCATGAGTGAAACAAGGTCCTCCATTAGAAATCTGGAGGCACAAGTGGGCCAGCTGAGTAAGAAAATCACTAAAACTCCTCCTAGTACTCTCCTAAGCAATACTGAAGAGAATCCAAAAAGAGAGTGCAAGGCCATTAATATAATCAATATGGCCAAACCTAGAGAGGAAGGAGAAGACGTGAATCCCAATGAGGAAGACCTCATGGGACGTCTCTTAAGTAAGAAGGAGATTCCTATTGAGGACCCAAGGGAATCTGAGGCTCATATAGAGACCATAGAGATCCCATTAAACCTCCTTCTGCCATTCATGAGCTCTGAAGACTATTCTTCCTCTGAAGAGGATGAAGATGTAACTGGAGAGCAAGTTGCTCAATATTTAGGAGCTATCATAAAGCTGAATGCCAAGTTATTTGGTAATGAGACTTGGGAAGGTGAACCTCCCTTGCTCATCAGTGAACTAGATACATGGGTTCAACAAACTTTACCTTAAAAGAGACAAGATCCTAGCAAATTCGTAATACCCTGCACCATAGGCACCATGATCTTTGAAAAAGCTTTGTGTGACCTGGGATCAGGCATAAATCTTATGCCGCTCTCTGTAATGGAGAAGCTGGGGATTATTGAGGTACAGCCTGCCATATTTTCATTGCAAATGGCAGACAAGTCGTAAGACAAGCTTATGGATTGGTAGAGGACGTGTTGGTAAAGGTTGAAGGCCTTTACATCCCTGCTGATTTCATAATCTTAGACACTAGGAAGGAGGAGGATGAATGCATCATCCTTGGAAGACCTTTCCTAGCCACAGCAGGAGCTGTAATAGATGATAAAAGAGGAGAATTAGTCCTTCAATTGAATGGGGACTACCTTGTGTTTAAGGCTCAAGGGTCTTCTTCTTTAACAATGGAGAGGAAGCATGAGAAGCTTCTCTCAATACAGAGTCAAACAAAGCCCCCACAATCAAACTCTAAGTTTGGTGTTGAGAGGCTACAGTCAAATTCTAAGTTTGGTGTTGAATCCCCACATCCAAACTCTAAGTTTGGTGTTGGGACTATACAACATTGACCTAATCACCTGTGAGGCTCCATAAGAGCCCACTGTCAAGCTATTGACATTAAAGAAGCGCTTATTGGGAGGCAACCCAATTTTTATTTATCTAATTTTATTTTATTTTTATTATTCTTTTATGTTTTATTAGGTTCATGATCATGTGAAGTCACGAAAAAAATACTAAAATTAAAAATAGAATCAAAAATAGCAGAAGAAAAATCACACCCTGGAGGAAGGACTTACTGGCGTTCAACACCAAAACAGAGCATGGATCTGGCGCTGAACGCCAGAAACATGCAGCAATCTGGCGTTTAAACACTAGGATTGCACACTTAGGAAAGCTGGCGTTCAACGCCAGAAACATGCTGCAGATGGGCGTTGAACGCCCAGAACAAGCTTAGAGCTGGCGTTCAACGCCAGAAACAAGCACCAATCTGGCATTAAATGCCAGGATTGCATGCAGAGGGCATTTTACACGCCTCATTGGTGCAGGGATGAAAATCCTTGACACCTCAGGATCTGTGGACCCCACAGGATCCCCACCTACCTCAACTCTCCTTCTCTCTTCTTCACCAATCACCTCAATCTCTCTTCCCCATCACCTCTTCACCACTCACATCCATCCATCTCTTCCCTACCCAATCCCTCCCATATGGCCGAAACATACACATCTCTCCCTCTCCTCCATATTTTCTTCTCCTTCCATTTTTTCTTCTTTGCTCAAGGGCGAGCAACATTCTAAGTTTGGTGTGGTAAAAGCATAGCTTTTTTGTTTTTCCATAACCATTGATGGCACCTAAGGCCAGAGAAACCTCAAAAAAAAAAAGAGAAAAGGGAAGACAAAAAATTTTTCCACCTCCAAGTCATGGAAGATGGAGAGATTTATCTCAAGGGTCCAAAGCTCAGTAGAAGAGCATTTGACTACACATCAAGAGAGCATGAGGAATTCTCTCATCAAGAAATCCCTGAGATACCTCAGGGGATATATTTTCCTCCACACAACTATTGGGAACAACTAAGGATAAGAGCACCAAAATCACTAGGGTTCAAGCAATGATGATTGGATTTTTTGACGGTTTAGAATTTCACAAATGAAATCTCATTGAAGTATAGTCTCTAAACCAACAATAATCCTTTCAGGCAAAAATTTGTTTGTCACAAGTACAAACCCCTAAAATCTATAAACCGAAGTATTTAAACCTCAGATAGTTCTCCCTAGGATTTACAATAAAGTGTCTTGTTATTGGTTTTGAGTTATTTTTGGGGTTTTGGTAAGAAACATGGAAGTTAAATGCTAAAAAGTAAACTAATGGCAAAAAAGGTCTTGGCAAGGGTTGGTGGTCAAGAATCTCTATCCTAATTACTAACCACAATATGAGAATTGGCAAGGATTAATCTCACTAAGTCATCCTCTAACTAGTAGTAAAGGAAAGTCAAATGAGCTATATCAATCCTAGTCCATAAGTCCTAACTCTCCACTAATTCAATTAGTGAGAAGTAGAGTCAATGGATCCCAATCATCAATTACTTGGACATTAGTAACTCAAGAGTTCCTAAGTTACCTTTCCAAGCCAAGAACATAAAATTCTACTCTAAAATCCAACCAAGCATTTCATCAAACACTTGGAATGCATAAAAGGAAAGCATAGTAAATCAACAACAAGAATAAAATCTAACAACAATCAAATGTAAAGAATTAACAACAACAATTAAAGGAAACAAGTTCTACATGAATTACCTCTTATTGAATTGAAAGAAAAAGGAAGAAACAAAAGTAGATCTACAACAAAACACAAGAACAACATAAAAGAGATTACACCAAAAGAATAGAAGAAGATGAATGTAGCAACAAAGAATTGAGAGATAGAAGTGGAAGAAAGCAAAGATTAAAATCTAGATCTAAGAATTAAACCTAATCCTAATCCTAATCCTAGAGAGAAGTGAGAGCTTCTCTCTCTAGAAACTACTTCTAAAACTAAACTATGACTAATGGTAACTAACTTCCAAAGTATGAGAGTATGTTCATTCCCCCTTCAATCCTTGGCTTAAATAGCATCAGAAATGAGTTGGATTGGGCCCACAAGGCTTCTAAAATCGCTGGCCACAGGTTGCATTAAGTGGGTCATGTGCCACCATCGGCGCGTCCGTGTACTGTGCATGTGCGCGCCCCTATGTGCAATGCAACTGATGAGCGGATAATTTGTACCCTTTTTGGCATTGTTTTTAGTATGTTTTTAGTATCTTTTAGTTAGTTTTTATTATATTTTTATTAGTTTTTAGTTAAAATTCACTTTTCTGGACTTTACTATGAGTTTGTGTGTTTTTCTGTGATTTCAGGTATTTTCTGGCTGAAATTGAGGGATCTGAGCAAAAATCTGATCCAGAGACTCAAAAGGACTGCAGATGCTGTTGGATTCTGACCTCCCTGCACTCGAAGTGGATTTTCTGGAGCTACAGAAGCTCAATTGGCGCGCTCTCAACGGCGTTGGAAAGTAGACATCCTGGGCTTTCCAGCAATATATGATAGTCCATACTTTGCCCAAGATTTGATGGCCCAAACCGGCGTTCAAAGTCACCTACAGAAATTCCAGCGTTAAACGCCGGAACTGGCACCTAAATGGGAGTTAAACGCCCAAACTGGCACCAAAGCTGGCGTTTAACTCAAAGAGGAGTCTCTACACGAAAATGCTTCATTTGCTCAGCCCAAGCACACACCAAGTGGGCCCGGAAGTGGATTTTTATGTCATTTACTCATCTTTGTACACCCTAGGCTACTAGTTTTCTATAAGTAGGACCTTTTGCTATTGTAATTTTATCTTTTGATCATGCGTTGATGATTAAACCCTCTTTGGGGGAGGCTGGCCATTCGGCCATGCCTAGACCTTGTTCTTATGTATTTTCAACGGTGGAGTTTCTACACACCATAGATTAAAGTGTGGAGCTCTGCTGTACCTCGAGTATTAATGCAATTACTATTGTTCTTCTATTCAATTCCGCTTGTTCTTTGTCCAAGATATCACTTGTTCTTCAACTTGATGAATGTGATGATCCATGACACTCATCATCATTCTCACTTATGAACAAGGTGACTGACAACCACTTTTGTTCTACAAGCAACCAAGGCTCTAGTGAATATCTCTTAGATTCCTAATACACGATGCATGGTTGATCGCCTGACAACCGAGTGCTCGCCTGACAAACGAGCCAGCCATTCCGTGAGATCAGAGTCTTCGTGGTATAGGCAAGAACTGATGGCGGCATTCAAGAGAATCCGGAAGGTCTAACCTTGTCTGTGGTATTCTGAGTAGGATTCAATGATTGAATGACTGTGACGTGCTTCAAACTCCTAGCAGGCGGGGCGTTAGTGACAGACGCAAAAGAATCAATGGATTCTATTCTGGCCTGACCGAGAACCGACAGCTGATTAGCCATATGCTGTGACAGAGCATAGGAACATTTTCACTGAGAGGATGGGAGGTAGCCACTGACAACGGTGAAACCCTACATAAGCTTGCCATGGAAAGGAGTAAGAAGGATTGGATGAAGACAGTAGGAAAGCAGAGAGACGGAAGGGAAGGCATCTTCATACGCTTATCTGAAGTTCCTACCAATGAATTACATAAGTACCTCTATCTTTATCTTTATGCTTTATTCGTACATCACTATACCCATTTGAGTCTGCCTGACTGAGATTTACAAGGTGACCATAGCTTGCTTCATACCAACAATCTCCGTGGGATCGACCCTTACTCGCGTAAGGTATTACTTGGACGACCCAGTGCACTTGCTGGTTAGTTGTGCGAAGTTGTAGTGATCACAATTTCGCGCACCAAGTTTTTGGCGCCGTTGCCGGGGATTGTTTTGTGTATGGACAACTGACGGTTCATCTTGTTGCTTGAGAGAGAGAGTGTTTTGATGATCTCTTGAAGTCTGGCTGGCTATAAAGCCATGTCTAATCTTATTGGACCGAGGTTTCAACCTATCATCACAAGAGCTTGTTGATTTCTATCAATCTTGCTATTGGAGCAATGATCTGCTAAGGCTTGGCTGGCCATTGGCCATGTCTAGTGTTTTGGACCGAAGCTTTCTTTGAAAGCTTGGCTGGCTGTGAAGCCATGTCTAATTCCTGGACCGGAGTCTTAGACTAACATTGCAATGATTCCTGGAATCCAAATTGAGAATTTTGAAACTTTTATTTTCTTTTCATATAATTTTCGAAAAAGCACAAAAAAAAATTACAAAATCATAAAAACCAAAAATATTTTATGTTTCTTGTTTGAGTCTAGTGTCTAATTTTAAGTTTGGTGTCTTGCATGTATTGTTTATTTGATCTTGGTTCTATTTTCAAGTCAATAGTACAGGGAACTGAAGATTCAGAACATGCAGCAGAGGAATTACACAGAAAAAGCTGGGCGTTCAAAACGCCCAGTGAAGAAGGACAGACTGGCATTTAAACGCCAGCCAGGGTACCTGGTTGGGCGTTTAACGCCCAAAAAGGTAGCATTTTGGGCGTTAAACGCCAGAATGGATACCATTCTGGGCGTTTAACGCCAGGATGGCACAAGGGGGAGGATTTTGTTTTCAAATCAATTTTTTTTTCAAGTTTTCAAAGTTTTTCAAAATCAAATCTTTTTCAAATCATATCTTTTCAATCAAATGTTTTCAAAATCAATTTCTTTCCTTTTTCAAAGATACTTGCTAACAATTAATGATTTGATTGAACATTTCAAGTATGTTGCCTTTTCTGTTGAGAAAGGTTTAATGTTTGAATCATATCTTTTCTTGATAGCCAAGTTATTAATTTTTAAAATCAAATCTTTTTAAAATTGTTTTCAAATCATATCTTCTCAATCACATTTTTTTTAACCAATCATATCTTCTTAACCTCATCTTTTTCAAAATAGTTTTCAATCAAATCTTTTTGACTTCTAATTTCAAAATCCTTTTCAAAAATCACTTGATTCTTCTTCCACTTTGAGTTTTCGAAAATTATCAATCAATTTTTCAAAATGATTTTAAAAACTTTTTAATTGATTTTCGAAAATTCTCTTCCCCTCTTCCCACATCCTTTTATTTATGGAGTACCACTCCTTCTCAATGCACAATTCGAACTCTATATGATCAAGTTCGAATTCTTCTACCTTCTTTCTTCTATTTTTCTGTTCTTCTGACACCTCAAGGAATCTCTATACTGTGACATAGAGGATTCCACATTTTCTTGTTCTCTTCTCTTTCATATGAGCAGGAGCAGAGACAAAGGCATTCTTGTTGAAGCTGACCCTGAACCTGAGAGGACCTTGAAGCGAAAGCTAAGAGAAGCTAAGGCACAATTCTCTATAGAGGACCTAACCGAATTCTTCAAAGAAGAAGAAGACATCGCAGCCGAAAACAACAACAATGCAAACAATGCAAGGAAGGTGCTGGGTGACTTTACTGCACCTACTCCCGACTTTTATGGGAGAAGCATCTCTATCCCTGTCATTGGAGCAAACAACTTTGAGCTTAAGCCTCAATTAGTTTCTCTAATGCAACAGAATTGCAAGTTTCATGGACTTCCATTGGAAGATCCTCATCAGTTTTTAGCTGAATTCTTGCAAATCTGTGACACTGTCAAGACTAATGGGGTAGACCCTGAGGTCTACAGACTTATGCTATTCCCTTTTGCTGTAAGAGACAGAGCTAGGACATGGTTGGACTCACAACCTAAAGAAAGCCTGGACTCATGGGAAAAGCTAGTCAATGCCTTCTTGGCAAAGTTCTTTCCACCTCAAAAATTGAGTAAGCTTAGAGTGGAAGTCCAAACCTTCAGACAAAAGGATGGAGAATCCCTCTATGAAGCTTGGGAAAGATACAAACAATTGATCAGAAAATGTCCTTCTGACATGCTTTCTGAATGGAGCATCATAGGTATTTTCTATGATGGTCTCTCTGAACTATCCAAGATGTCTTTGGATAGCTGATGAGCGGATAATTTGTATATTTTTTGGCATTGTTTTTATCATTTTTTTGATATGATATAGTTAGTTTTTAGTATATTTTTATTAGTTTTTAATTAAAATTCATTTTTCTGGACTTTACTATGAGTTTGTGTGTTTTTCTGTGATTTCAGGTATTTTCTGGCTGAAATTGAGGGACCTGAGCAAAAATCTGATCCAGAGACCAAAAAGGACTGCAGATGCTGTTGGATTCTGACCTCCCTGCATTCGAAGCGGATTTTCTGGAGCTACAGAAGCCCAATTGGCGCGCTCTCAACGGCGTTGGAAAGTAGACATCCTGGGCTTTCCAGCAATATATAATAGTCCATACTTTGCCCAAGATTTGATGGCCCAAACCGGCGTTCAAAGTCACCTCAAGAAATTCCAGCGTTAAACGCCGGAACTGGCACCTAATAGGGAGTTAAACGCCCAAACTGGCACTAAAGCTGGCGTTTAACTCCAAGGGGAGTCTCTACACGAAATTGCTTCATTGCTCAGCCCAAGCACACACCAAGTGGGCCCGGAAGAGGATTTTTATGTCATTTACTCATTTCTGTACACCCTAGGCTACTAGTTTTCTATAAGTAGGACCTTTGACTATTGTAAAAAAATCTTTTTGATCACTTTTAGATCTCTAGATCATCTTTGGACATTTTAGTTCTTAGATCATTGGGAGGCTGGCCATTCGGCCATGCCTAGACCTTATGCTTATGTATTTTCAACGGTGGAGTTTCTACACACCATAGATTAAGGTGTGGAGCTCTGCTGTACCTCGAGTATTAATGCAATTACTATTGTTCTTCCATTCAATTCCACTTGTTCTTTTACCAAGATATCACTTGTTCTTCAACATGATGAAGGTGATGATTGACGCCCATCACCATTCTCACTCATGAACAAGGTGACTGACAACCATTCTTGTTCTACACGCATTTGAGGCTTAGTGAATATCTCTTGGATTTCTGATTGCACGATGCATGGTTGATCGCCTGACAACCGAGTGCTCGCCTGACAAACGAGCCAGCCATTCCGTGAGATCAGAGTCTTCGTGGTATAGGCAAGAACTGATGGCAGCATTCAAGAGAATCCGGAAGGTCTAACCTTGTCTGTGGTATTCTGAGTAGGATTCAATGATTGAATGACTGTGACGTGCTTCAAACCTGTAACCTACTGGGCGTTAGTGACAGACGCAAAAGAGTTATTCTATTCCGGTAGGGGAGGGAACCAAACCGGTGATTGCAGCACTGTGACAGAGTGTGTGCATTAGCTTTCACTGCGCGGATGGGAGGTAGCTGCTGACAACAGTGAAACCCTACACGAGCTTGCCATGGAAAGGAGTAAGAAGGGTTGGATGAAGACAGTAGGAAAGCAGAGAGACGGAAGGGAAGGCATCTTCATGCGCTTATCTGAAGTTCCTACCAATGAATTACATAAGTATCACTATCTTTATCTTTTATGTTATTTTCGTTCATCACCATATATATCTGAGTTTGCCTGACTAAGATTTACAAGATGACCATAGCTTGCTTCAATACTAACAATCTCCGTGGGATCGACCCTTACTCACGTAAGGTTTATTACTTGGACGACCCAGTGCACTTGCTGGTTAGTTGTGCAAAGTTGTGTAATGCCATGGTATTGAGCGCACCAAGTTTTTTGGAGCCATTACCAGGGATTATGAGAGTTGTGAAAAGTATAGTTCACAATTTCGCGCACCAAGTTTTTGGCGCTGTTGCCGGGGATTGTTCTAGTTTTGAGCAAGCCTTTGGTAACATCAGTGCCAAGATCCGGCAACAACATCAATTTTTTGGTGTTATTGCCCGGATTGTTCAGGCTGGACAACTGACGGTTCATCTTGTTGCTTAGATTAGGTATTTTTTTCGAAATTCTTGAAGATGAATTCTAGAGTTTCATGATGATTTGTTGAAATCTGGCTGGCTGAGAAGCCATGTCTAATCTGATTGGACCGAGGTTTCAACTTATCACCACAAGAGCTTGTTGATTTCGTATCAATCTTGCTTTTGGAGCAGTGATTTGCTAAGGCTTGGCTGACCTTTGGTCATGTCTAGTGTTTTGGACCGAAGCTTTCTTTGGAAGCTTGGCTGGCTGTGAAGCCATGTCTAATTCCTGGACCGGAGTCTTAGACTAGCATTGCACTGATTCCTGGAATTCTCATTAAGAATTTTGATACCTTCTTTTTCTATTTAATTTTCGAAAAACACAAAAAATTGCAAAATCATAAAACCCAAAAATATTTGATGTTTCTTGTTTGAGTGTAGAGTCTCATCTTAAGTTTGGTGTCAAATGCATGTTTTTGTTATATTTTTCGAATTCATGCATATAGTTCTTTGTTTTGATCTTTGAATTCTTTTGGCTTGAGTGTTTCTGTGTCTCATATGCATTTTCAGTTCATTAGTGTCAGTAGTATACAAACTGCTAAGTTTGGTGTCTTGCATGCATTGTTATTTGATTCTTGTTGCATTTTAATTATTAAAAATCCAAAAATATTTTTAATTTGTGTCTTTTCAAGTCAATGATACAAGGGATTGAAGATTCAGAACACACTGCAGAGGAATTATACAGAAAAAGCTGAGCATTCAAAAATGCCCAGTGAAGAAGGCAGACTGGCATTTAAACGCCAGCCAGGGTACCTGGTTGGGCGTTTAACGCCCAAAAAGGTAGCATTTTGGGCGTTAAACGCCAGAATGTATACCATTCTGGGCGTTTAACGCCAGGATGGTGCTAGGGGGAAGATTTTGTTTTCAAATCAATTTTTTCAAGTTTTTCAAAACCAAATCTTTTTCAAATCATATCTTTTCAATCAAATGTTTTCAAAATCAATTTCTTTCCTTTTTCAAAGATACTTCCTAACAATTAATGATTTGATTGAACATCTCAAATTTGTTACCTTTTCTGTTGAGAAAGGTTTTATGTTTGAATCATATCTTTTCTTGTTAGGCAAGTCATTAATTTTTTAAATCATATCTTTTCAAATTGTTTTCAAATCATATCTTTTAAAATTGTTTTCAAATCATATCTTCTCAATCACATCTTTTTAAAACCATAACTTTTCAATCAAATCTTTTTAAACACATCTTTTTCAAAATAGTTTCCAATCAAATCTTTTTAACTTCTAATCTCAAAATCTTTTTCAAAAAAACACTTGATTTCTTTTTCACTTTTAATTTTCGAAAATTATCAATCAAATTTTCAAAATGTTTTCAAAATCTTTTGATTGAATTTTCGAAAATTCTCTTCCCTCCTTCTCACATCCTTCTATTTATGGAGTACCACTCCTTCTAAATGCACGATTCGAACCTTATCCCATTAAAGTTCGAATTCTTCTTCTCCTTCTTCTTTCTATTTCTCTTTTCCTCTGACATTTCAAGGAATCTCTATACTGTGACATAGAGGATTCCACATTTTCTTTTTCTCTTCTCTTTCATATGAGCAGAGCAGAGACAAAGGCATTCTTGTTGAAGCTGATCCTGAACCCGAAAGGACCTTGAAGAGAAAGCTAAGAGAAGCCAAAGCACAACTCTCTTTAGAGACCTGACCGAATTCTTCAAGAAGAAGAACCCATGGCAGCCGAAAACAACAACAATGCCAACAATGCAAGGAAGGTGCTGGGTGACTTTACTGCACCTACTCCCGACTTCTATGGGAGAAGCATCTCTATCCCTGCCATTGGAGCAAACAACTTTGAGCTTAAGCCTCAATTAGTTTCTCTAATGCAACAGAATTGTAAGTTCCATGGACTTCCAATGGAAGATCCTCATCAGTTTTTAGCTGAATTCTTGCAAATCTGTGACACAGTCAAGACTAATGGGGTTAACCCTGAGGTCTATAGACTGATGCTATTCCCTTTTGCTGTAAGAGACAGAGCTAGAATATGGTTGGATTCTCAACCTAAAGAAAGCCTGGACTCTTGGGAAAAGCTAGTCAATGCCTTCTTGGCAAAGTTCTTTCCACCACAAAGATGGAGTAAGCTTAGAGTGGAAGTCCAAACCTTCAGACAGAAGGATGGAGAATCCCTCTATGAAGCTTGGAAAGATACAAACAATTAATCAGAAGATGTCCCTCAGACATGCTTTCTGAATGGAGCATCATAGGTATTTTCTATGATGGTCTCTCTGAACTATCCAAGATGTCTTTGGATAGCTCTGCTGGAGGATCTCTTCATCTGAAGAGACGCCTACAGAGCTCAGGAACTAATTGAAATGGTTGCAAATAACCAATTCATGTACACTTCTGAAAGAAATCCTGTGAACAATGGGACTAGTCAGAAGAAAGGAGTTCTTGAGATTGACACTCTGAATGCCATTCTGGCTCAGAACAAGATATTGACTCAACAAGTCAATTTGATTTCTCAAAGTCTGTCTGGAATACAAAATGCACCAAACAGTACTAAGGAGGCTTCATCTGAGGAAGAAGCTTATGATCCTGAGAACCCTTCCATGGAAGAGGTGAATTACCTAGGAGAACCCTATGGAAACACCTATAATTCTTCATGGAGAAATCACCCAAATCTCTCATGGAAGAATCAAGAGAGACCTCAACAAGGTTTCAATAACAATAATGGTGGAAGAAACAGGTTTAGCAATGGCAAGCCTTTTCCATCATCTTCTCAGCAACAGACAGAGAGTTCTAAGCAGAATACTTCTGACTTAGCAACAATGGTCTCTGATCTAATAAAGACCACTCAAAGTTTCATGAATGAAACAAGGTCCTCCATCAGAAATTTGGAAGGACAAGTGGGTCAGCTGAGCAAGAAAGTTACTGAACTCCCTCCTAGTACTCTCCCAAGTAATACAGAAGAAAATCCAAAGGAGAGTGCAAGGCCATCAACATGGCCGAATATGGAGAGGAAAGAGAGGAAGAAGACGCCACTGAGAAAGACCCCAGTGGGCGTGCACCACTCTCCTCTGAGTTCCTCAATGAGGAACCTTGGGAATCTGAGGCTCAAATTGAGACCATAGAGATTCCATTGGACTTACTTCTGCCATTCATGAGCTCTGATGAGTATTCTTCCTCTGAAGAGGATGAGTATGTCACTGAAGAGCAAGTTGCTAAATACCTTGGAGCAATCATGAAACTGAATGACAAGTTATTTGGAAATGAGACTTGGGAAGATGAACCTCCCTTGCTCACCAAAGAACTGGATGACTTGTCTAGGCAGAAACTGCCTCAAAAGAGGCAGGATCCTGGGAAGTTTTCTATACCTTGTACCATAGGCACCATGACCTTCAAGAAGGCCTTGTGTGACTTAGGGTCAAGTGTGAACCTCATGCCCCTCTCTGTAATGGAGAAATTAGGGATCTATGAGGTGCAAGCTGCAAGAATCTCATTAGAGATGGCAGACAATTCAAGAAAACAAGCTCATGGACTTGTAGAGAATGTTTTGGTGAAGATTGAAAACAATTACATCCCTACTGACTTCATAGTCCTAGAGACTGGGAAGTGCATGGATGAATCCATCATCCTTGGCAGACCCTTCCTAGCCACAGCAAAGGCTGTGATTGATGTTGATAGAGGAGAGTTGATCATTCAAGTGAATGAAGAATCCTTGGTGTTTAGGGCCCAAGGACATCTCTCTATCACCATGGAGAGGAAGCATGAAGAGCTCCTCTCAAAACAGAGCCAAACAGAGCCCCCACAGTCAAACTCTAAGTTTGGTGTTGGGAGGCTACAACTAAACTCTAAGTTTGGTGTTGAAACCCCACATTCAAACTCTAAGTTTGGTGTTGGGAGGTTTCAACACGGTTCTGAGCATTTCTGAGGCTCCATGAGAGCCCTTTGTCAAGCTAATGACATTAAAGAAGCGCTTGTTAGGAGGCAACCCAATGTTTTATAATTAATTATTTTTTTGTTATTTTATCTTTTTTGTAGGTTGATGATCATAAGAAGTCACAAAAACAATGAAAAAAGCAAAAACAGAATGAAAAACAGGAAGAAAAACAGCACACCCTGGAGGAGAAGAAACTGGCGTTCAAACGCCAGTAATGCTAGCTGTTGGGCGTTTAACGCCCAGTCTGGCACCATTCTGGGCGTTTAACGCCAGAAATGGGCACCAGACTGGCGTTAAACGCCAGTAAAGGGCAAGAACCTGGCGTTAAACGCCAGGAATAGGCACTAGCCCGGCGTTTAACGCCAGAAATGGCTCAAAACGTGATTTTGAGCAACATTTGGTGCAGGGATGACTTTTCCTTGACACTACAGGATCTGTGGACCCCACAGGACCCTACCATCACTCTCTCTCTTCTTCCCCCATTCACCAATCACCTCAACACCTCTTCCCCAAAAACCCTTCACCTATCAAATCCCATCTTTCTCTTCACCACTCACATCCATCCTTCATAAAACCCCACCAACCTCACCCTTCAAATTCAAACCACTTTGCCTCCCAAACCCACCCATAATGGCCAAACCTTTACCCCCCTCTCTCCTATAAATACCCTTCTTCAACTCTTCATTTTCACACAACCTAAACACCCTTTCTTCCCCCTTCTTGGCCGAATACACCACCATCTCCCTCCTCTTCATTTCTTCTTCTTCTACTCTCTTCTTTCTTCTTTTGCTCGAGGACGAGCAAACATTTTAAGTTTGGTGTGGTAAAAGCGTTGCTTTTTTCGTTTTTTCCATAACCATTTATGGCATCCAGGCCGGAGAAACCTCTAAAAAGAGGAAAGGGAAGGCAAAAGCTTCCACCTCCGAGTCATGGGAGATGGATAGATTCCTCTCAAGGGTGCATCAAGACCACTTCTATGAAGTTGTGGCCTTGAAGAAGGTGATCTCCGAGGTCCCCTTTTCACTCAAAAAGGGTGAATATCCGGAGATCCGCCATGAGATCCGAAGAAGAGGTTGGGAAGTTCTTACCAACCCCATTCAACAAATCGGAATCTTGATGGTTCAAGAGTTCTATGCCAATGCATGGATCACAAGAACCATGACCAAAGTGTGAACCCGAATCCAAAGAATTATCTCACTATGGTTCGGGGAAATACTTGGATTTTAGTCCGGAGAGTGTGAGGGTGGCATTCAACTTGCCTATGATGCAAGGAGATGAGCATCCTTACACTAGAAGGGTCAACTTTGATCAAAGGTTGGACCAAGTCCTCACAGTCATATGTGAAGAGGGCGCACAATGGAAGCAAGATTCAAGAGGAAAGCCGGTCCAATTGAGAAGGCATGACCTCAAGCCCGTGGCTAGAGGATGGTTAGAGTTCATACAACGCTCAATCATTCCCACTAGCAACCGGTCCGAAGTTACCATAGACCGGGCCATCATGATCCATAGTATCATGATTGGAGAAGAAATAGAGGTTCATGAGGTTATAGCCCAAGAACTCTATAAGGTGGCGGACAAGACCTCCACCTTGGCAAGGTTAGCCTTTCCTTATCTCATTTGTCACCTCTGTTATTCAGTTGGAGTTGACATAGAGGGAGACATTCCCATTGATGAGGACAAGCCCATCACCAAGAAAGGATGGAGTACACAAGAGATCTCACTCATCATGAGATCCCTGAGATTCCTCAAGGGATGAATTTTCCTCCACAAAACTATTGGGAGCAACTAAACACCTCCCTAGGAGAACTAAGTTCCAACATGGGACAACTGAGGGTGGAGCATCAAGAACACTCCATCATCCTTCATGAAATTAGAGAAGATCAAAGAATCATGAGGGAGGAGCAACAAAGACAAGGAAGAGACATTGAGGAGCTCAAGCACTCCATAGGATCTTCAAGAGCAAGAAAGAGCCGCCATCACTAAGGTGGACCCGTTCTTTGATTTCCTTGTTATTGTTCTTCTGTTTTTCGAATTTTAATGCTTATGTTTATCCATGTTTGTGTCTTGTGATCATTAGTGTCTTAGTGTCTATGCCTTAAAGTTATGAATGTCCTATGAATCCATCACCTTTTTTGAATAAAAATGTGCTTAATTGAAAAGGAAAGAATTGCATGAATTCTGAATTTTATAATAGTTTAATTATTTTGATGTGGTGGCAATATTTTTGTTCTCTGAATGTATGCTTAAACAGTGCATATGTCTTTTGAATTTGTGGTTCATGAATGTTGGCTCTTGAAAGAATGATGAAAAGGAGACATGTTACTGAGGATCTGAAAAATCAATAAAATGATTCTTGAAGCAAGAAAAAGCATTTCAAAAAAAAAAAAAACGAAAAAAAAAAGAGAAAGGAATAAGAGTTGTGATCCAAGGCAATAAGAGTGTGCTTAAGAACCCTGGACACCTCTAATTGGGGACGTTAGCAAAGCTGAGTCACAATCTGAAAAGGTTCACCCAATTATGTGTCTGTGGCATGTATGTATCCGGTGGTAATACTGGAAGACAGAGTGCTTTGGGCCACAGCCAAGACTCAATAAATAGCTATGTTCAAGAATCATCATACTTTACTAAGAGAATCATTAACACTATCTGGATTCTAAGTTCCTAAAGAAGCCAACCATTCTGGATTTCAAAGGATAGAGTGAGATGCCAAAACTGTTCGGAGGCAAAAAGTTAAAAGCCCCGCTCATCTGATTAATACTGATCTTCACAGATGTTTTTGGAATTCATTGCATATTCTCTTCTTTTTTATCTTATTTGATTTTCAGTTGCTTGGGACAAGCACAATTTAAGTTTGGTGTTGTGATGAGCGGATAATTTGTATACTTTTGGCATTGTTTTTAGCATGTTTTTGATATGATATAGTTAGTTTTTAGTATATTTTTATTAGTTTTTAATTAAAATTCACTTTTCTGGACTTTACTATGAGTTTGTGTGTTTTTCTGTGATTTCAGGTATTTTCTGGCTGAAATTGAGGGACCTGAGCAAAAATCTGATCCAGAGACCAAAAAGGACTGCAGATGCTGTTGGATTCTGACCTCCCTGCATTCGAAGCGGATTTTCTGGAGCTACAGAAGCCCAATTGGCGCGCTCTCAACGGCGTTGGAAAGTAGACATCCTGGGCTTTCCAGCAATATATAATAGTCTATACTTTGCCCAAGATTTGATGGCCCAAACCGGCGTTCAAAGTCACCTCAAGAAATTCCAGCGTTAAACGCCGGAACTGGCACCTAATTGGGAGTTAAACGCCCAAACTGGCACTAAAGCTGGCGTTTAACTCCAAGGGGAGTCTCTACACGAAATTGCTTCATTGCTCAGCCCAAGCACACACCAAGTGGGCCCGGAAGAGGATTTTTATGTCATTTACTCATTTCTGTACACCCTAGGCTACTAGTTTTCTATAAGTAGGACCTTTGACTATTGTAAAAAAATCTTTTTGATCACTTTTAGATCTCTAGATCATCTTTGGACATTTTAGTTCTTAGATCATTGGGAGGCTGGCCATTCGGCCATGCCTAGACCTTATGCTTATGTATTTTCAACGGTGGAGTTTCTACACACCATAGATTAAGGTGTGGAGCTCTGCTGTACCTCGAGTATTAATGCAATTACTATTGTTCTTCCATTCAATTCCACTTGTTCTTTTACCAAGATATCACTTGTTCTTCAACATGATGAAGGTGATGATTGACGCCCATCACCATTCTCACTCATGAACAAGGTGACTGACAACCATTCTTGTTCTACACGCATTTGAGGCTTAGTGAATATCTCTTGGATTTCTGATTGCACGATGCATGGTTGATCGCCTGACAACCGAGTGCTCGCCTGACAAACGAGCCAGCCATTCCGTGAGATCAGAGTCTTCGTGGTATAGGCAAGAACTGATGGCAGAATTCAAGAGAATCCAGAAGGTCTAACCTTGTCTGTGGTATTCTGAGTAGGATTCAATGATTGAATGACTGTGACGTGCTTCAAACCTGTAACCTACTGGGCGTTAGTGACAGACGCAAAAGAGTTATTCTATTCCGGTAGGGGAGGGAACCAAACCGGTGATTGGCAGCACTGTGACAGAGTGTGTGCATTAGCTTTCACTGCGCGGATGGGAGGTAGCTGCTGACAACAGTGAAACCCTACACGAGCTTGCCATGGAAAGGAGTAAGAAGGGTTGGATGAAGACAGTAGGAAAGCAGAGAGACGGAAGGGAAGGCATCTTCATGCGCTTATCTGAAGTTCCTACCAATGAATTACATAAGTATCACTATCTTTATCTTTTATGTTATTTTCGTTCATCACCATATATATCTGAGTTTGCCTGACTAAGATTTACAAGATGACCATAGCTTGCTTCAATACTAACAATCTCCATGGGATCGACCCTTACTCACGTAAGGTTTATTACTTGGACGACCCAGTGCACTTGCTGGTTAGTTGTGCGAAGTTGTGTAATGCCATGGTATTGAGCGCACCAAGTTTTTGGAGCCATTACCAGGGATTATGAGAGTTGTGAAAAAGTATAGTTCACAATTTCGCGCACCAATAGCTCTGCTGGAGGATCTCTTCATTTGAAGAAGACGCCTACAGAAGCTCAAGAGCTAATTGAAATGGTTGCAAATAACCAATTCATGTACACTTCTGAAAGGAATCCTGTGAACAATGGGACAAGTTAGAAGAAAGGAGTTCTTGAGATTGATACTCTGAATGCCATATTGGCTCAGAACAAAATATTGACTCAGCAAGTCAATTTGATTTCTCAAAGTCTGTCTGGAATGCAAAAAGCACCAAGCAGTACTAAGGATGCTTCATCTGAAGAAGAAGCCTATGATCCTGAGAACCCTTCAATGGAAGAGGTGAATTACCTAGGAGAACCCTATGGAAACACCTATAATTCTTCATGGAGAAATTACCCAAATTTCTCATGGAAGAATCAAGAGAAACCTCAACAAGGTTTCAACAACAATAATGGTGGAAGAAACAGGTTTAGCAATGGCAAGCCTTTTCCATCATCTTCTCAGCAACAGACAGAGAATTCTAAGCAGAACCCCTCTGACTTAGCAACTATGGTCTCTGATCTAATCAAAACCACTCAAAGTTTCATAACTGAAACAAGGTCCTCCATTAGGAATTTGGAGGCACAAGTGGGACAGCTGAGCAAGAAAGTTACTGAACTCCCTCCTAGTACTCTCCCAAGCAATACAGAAGAAAATCCAAAAGGAGAGTGCAAGGCCATCAACATGGCCGAATTTGGAGAGGAGGAAGAGGAAGTGGACGCCACTGAGGAAGACCTCAATGGGCGTGCACTAGCCTCCAATGAGTTCCCCAATGAGGAACCATGGGAATCTGAGGCTCAAACTGAGACCATAGAGATTCCACTGGACTTACTTCTGCCATTCATGAGCTCTGATGAGTATTCTTCCTCTGAAGAGGATGAGTATGTCACTGAAGAGCAAGTTGCTAAATACCTTGGAGCAATCATGAAGCTAAATGACAAGTTATTTGGAAATGAGACTTGGGAGAATGAACCTCCTTTGCTCACCAAAGAACTGGATGACTTGTCTAGGCAGAAATTACCTCAAAAGAGACAAGATCCTGGGAAGTTTTCAATACCTTGTACCATAGGCACCATGACCTTCAAGAAGGCTCTGTGTGACTTGGGGTCAAGTGTAAACCTCATGCCTCTCTCTGTAATGGAGAAGCTAGGGATCTTTGAGGTGCAAGCTGCAAGAATCTCATTAGAGATGGCAGACAACTCAAGAAAACAAGCTCATGGACTTGTAGAGGATGTTTTGGTGAAGATTGAAGACCATTACATCCCTGCTGATTTCGTAGTCCTAGAGACTGGGAAGTGCATGGATGAAACCATCATCCTTGGCAGACCCTTCCTGGCCACAGCAAAGGCTGTGATTGATGTTGATAGAGGAGAGTTGATCATTCAAGTGAATAAAGAATCCTTGGTGTTTAAGGCTCAAGGATATCCCTCTGTCATCATGGAGAGGAAGCATGAAGAGCTTCTCTCAAATCAGAGTCAAATAGAGCCCCCACAGTCAAACTCTAAGTTTGGTGTTGGGAGGCCACAACCAAACTCTAAGTTTGGTGTTGAACCCTCACATTCAAACTCTAAGTTTGGTGTTGGGAGGTTCCAACATTGCTCTGAGCATCTGTGAGGCTCCATGAGAGCCCTCTGTCAAGCTACTGACATTAAAGAAGCGCTTGTTGGGAGGCAACCCAATGATTATATTTTAACTATTTTTCTTTGTTATTTTATGTTTTTTTGTAGGTTGATGATCATAAGAAGTCACAAAATCAATTGAAAAAGCAAAAACAGAATGAAAAACAGGAAGAAAAACAGCACACCCTGGAGGAAGAACTTACTGGCGTTTAAACGCCAGTAAGAGTAGCAGTTGGGCGTTTAACGCCCAGTCTGGCACCATTCTGGGCGTTTAACGCCAGAAAGGGGCACCAGACTGGCGTTAAACGCCAGAAAAGGGCAAGAACCTGGCGTTAAATGCCAGGAATGGGCACCAGCCCGGCGTTTAACGCCAGAAATGGCTCAAAACGTGATTTTGAATGCCATTTGGTGCAGGGATGACTTTTCCTTGACACCACAGGATCTGTGGACCCCACAGGACCCCCACCACCACCCTCTCTCTTCTTCACCCATTCACCAATCACCTCAATACCTCTTCCCCAAAAAAACCCCTCACCTATCAAATCCCATCTTTCTCTTCACCACTCACATCCATCCTTCATAAAACCCCACCAACCTCACCCTTCAAATTCAAACCACTTTTCCTCCCAAACCCACCCATAATGGCCGAACCCCATCTCCCCCCTCTCCTATATAAACCCTTCTTCACCCCTTCATTTTCACACAACCTAAAACACCACTTCTCCCCCTCTTTGGCCGAATACATAAGCCACTCCCTTCTTCCTCATTTCTTCTTCTTCTACTCTCTTCTTTCTTCTTTTGCTCGAGGACGAGCAAATCTTTTAAGTTTGGTGTGGTAAAAGCATTGCTTTTTGTTTTTCCATAACCATTTATGGCATCCAAGGCCGGAGAAACCTCTAGAAAGAGGAAAGGGAAGGCAAAAGCTTCCACCTCCGAGTCATGGGAGATGGATAGATTCATCTCAAGGGTGCATCAAGACCACTTCTATGAAGTTGTGGCCTTGAAGAAGGTGATCCCCGAGGTCCCCTTTTCACTCAAAAAGGGTGAATATCCGGAGATCCGGCATGAGATCCGAAGAAGAGGTTGGGAAGTGCTTACCAACCCCATTCAACAAGTCGGAATCTTGATGGTTCAAGAGTTCTATGCCAATGCATGGATCACCAAGAACCATGATCAAAGTGTGAACCCGGATCCAAAGAATTATCTTACTATGGTTCGGGGGAAATACTTGGATTTTAGTCCGGAAAGTGTAAGGTTGGCATTCAATTTGCCCATGATGCAAGAAGATGAACATCCTTACACTAGAAGGGTCAACTTTGATCAAAGGTTGGAACAAGTCCTCACAGTCATATGTGAAGAGGGCGCACAATGGAAGAGAGATTCAAGAGGGAAGCCGGTTCAATTGAGAAGGCATGACCTCAAGCCCGTGGCTAGAGGATGGTTGGAGTTCATCCAACGCTAAATCATTCCCACTAGCAACCGGTCCGAAGTTACTCTAGACCGGGCCATCATGATTCATAGCATCATGATTGAAGAAGAAGTGGAAGTTCATGAGGTTATAGCCCAAGAACTCTATAAGGTGGCGGACAAGTCCTCTACCTTAGCAAGGTTAGCCTTTCCTCATCTCATTTGTCACCTCTGTTATTCAGTTAGAGTTGACATAGAGGGAGACATCCCCATTGATGAGGATAAGCCCATCACTAAGAAAAGGATGGAGCACACAAGAGACCCCACTCATCATGAGATCCCTGAGATGCCCCAAGGGATGCACTTTCCTCCACAAAACTATTGGGAGCAACTGAACACCTCCCTAGGGAAACTAAGTTCCAACATGGGACAACTAAGGGTGGAGCACCAAGAACATTCCATCCTCCTCCATGAAATTAGAGAAGATCAAAGAATCATGAGAGAGGAGCAACAAAGACAAGGAAGAGACATTGAGGAGCTCAAGCACTCCATAAGACCTTCAAGAGGAAGAACAAGCCGCCATCACTAAGGTGGACCCGTTCTTTAATCTCCTTGTTCTTTATTTTTCTTGTTTTTTTCGAAATTTTCATGCTTATGTTATTTATGTTTGTGTCTTATGATCATTAGTGTCTTAGTGTCTATGCCTTAAAGTTATGAATGTCCTATGAATCCATCACCTTTCTTAAAAATTGTTCTTAATTGAAAAAGAAAAAGAATTGCATGAATTCTGAATTTTATAGCAGTTTAATTATTTTGATGTGGTGGCATTACTTTTGTCTTCTGAATGTATGCTTAAACAGTGCATATGTCTTTTGAATTTGTGGTTCATGAATGTTGGCTCTTGAAAGAATGATGAAAAAGGAGACATGTTACTGAGGATCTGAAAAATCAAAAAAATGATTCTTGAAGCAAGAAAAAGCAGTGAATACAAAAAAAAAGAGAAAAAGAAAGAGAAAGAAAGAAATAAAGTTGTGATCCAAGGCAATAAGAGTGTTCTTAAGAACCCTGGACACCTCTAATTGGGGACTCTAGCAAAGCTGAGTCACAATCTGAAAAGGTTCACCCAATTATGTGTCTGTGGCATGTATGTATCCGGTGGTAATACTGGAAGACAGAGTGCTTTGGGCCACGGCCAAGACTCAAAAAGTAGCTGTGTTCAAGAATCATCATACTTAACTAGGAGAATCAATAACACTATCTGGATTCTGAGTTCCTAAAGAAGCCAATCATTCTGAATTTCAAAGGATAGAGTGAGATGCCAAAACTGTTCAGAGGCAAAAAGCTAAAAGCCCCGCTCATCTAATTAATACTGATCTTCATATTTGTTTTTGGAGTTCATTGCATATTCTCTTCTTTTTATCCTATTTAATCTTCAGATGCTTGGGGACAAGCAACAATTTAAGTTTGGTGTTGTGATGAGCGGATAATTTGTACCCTTTTTGGCATTGTTTTTAGTATGTTTTTAGTATCTTTTAGTTAGTTTTTATTATATTTTTATTAGTTTTTAGTTAAAATTCACTTTTCTGGACTTTACTATGAGTTTGTGTGTTTTTCTGTGATTTCAGGTATTTTCTGGCTGAAATTGAGGGATCTGAGCAAAAATCTGATCCAGAGACTCAAAAGGACTGCAGATGCTGTTGGATTCTGACCTCCCTGCACTCGAAGTGGATTTTCTGGAGCTACAGAAGCCCAATTGGCGCGCTCTCAACGGCTTTGGAAAGTAGACATTCTGGGCTTTCCAGCAATATATGATAGTCCATACTTTGCCCAAGATTTGATGGCCCAAACCGGCGTTCAAAGTCACCTATAGAAATTTCAGCGTTAAACGCCGGAACTGGCACCTAAATGGGAGTTAAACGCCCAAACTGGCACCAAAGCTGGCGTTTAACTCCAAGAGGAGTCTCTACACGAAAATGCTTCATTTGCTCAGCCCAAGCACACACCAAGTGGGCCCGGAAGTGGATTTTTATGTCATTTACTCATCTCTGTACACCCTAGGCTACTAGTTTTCTATAAGTAGGACCTTTTGCTATTGTATTTTTATCTTTTGATCATGCGTTGATGATTAAACCCTCTTTGGGGGAGGCTGGCCATTCGGCCATGCCTAGACCTTGTTCTTATGTATTTTCAACGGTGGAGTTTCTACACACCATAGATTAAGGTGTGGAGCTCTGCTGTACCTCGAGTATTAATACAATTACTATTGTTCTTCTATTCAATTCCCCTTGTTCTTTGTCCAAGATATCACTTGTTCTTCAACTTGATGAATGTGATGATCCGTGACACTCATCATCATTCTCACTTATGAACAAGGTGACTGACAACCACTTTTGTTCTACAAGCAACCAAGGCTCTAGTGAATATCTCTTGGATTCCTGATACACGATGCATGGTTGATCGCCTGACAACCGAGTGCTCGCCTGACAAACGAGGCAGCCATTCCGTGAGATCAGAGTCTTCGTGGTATAGGCAAGAACTGATGGCGGCATTCAAGAGAATCCGGAAGGTCTAACCTTGTCTGTGGTATTCTGAGTAGGATTCAATGATTGAATGACTGTGACGTGCTTCAAACTCCTAGCAGGCGGGGCGTTAGTGACAGACGCAAAAGAATCAATGGATTCTATTCTGGCCTGACCGAGAACCGACAGCTGATTAGCCATATGCTGTGACAGAGCATAGGAACATTTTCACTGAGAGGATGGGAGGTAGCCACTGACAACGGTGAAACCCTACATAAGCTTGCCATGGAAAGGAGTAAGAAGGATTGGATGAAGACAGTAGGAAAGCAGAGAGACGGAAGGGAAGGCATCTTCATACGCTTATCTGAAGTTCCTACCAATGAATTACATAAGTACCTCTATCTTTATCTTTATGCTTTATTCGTACATCACTATACCCATTTGAGTCTGCCTGACTGAGATTTACAAGGTGACCATAGCTTGCTTCATACCAACAATCTCCGTGGGATCGACCCTTACTCGCGTAAGGTATTACTTGGACGACCCAGTGCACTTACTGGTTAGTTGTGCGAAGTTGTAGTGATCACAATTTCGCGCACCAGCAACTATGGCAAATCTTATATCGTTTCGAAGCCCCGGATGTTAGCTTTCTAACCCAACTGAAACCGCATCATTTGGACCTCTGTAGCTCAAGTTATGGTCATTTAAGTGCGAAGAGGTCGGCTTGATAGCTTTCCGGTTCTTTCATTTCTTCATGAGTTCTCCAACTTTTCATGCTTTCTTTCTTCATTCCCTTGATCCAATCTTTGCCTCCTAAACCTTAAATCACTTAACAACATATCAAGGCATCTAATGGAATCAAGGTGAATTAAATTTATTTATTTTAAGACCTAAAAAGCATGTTTTCACTCTTAAGCACAATTAAAGGAGAATATACAAAACCATGCTATTTCATTGAATAAATGTGGGTAAAAGGTATTAAAATCCCCTAAAATCAATACAAGATAAACCCTAAATATGGGGTTTATCAACCTCCCCACACTTAAACCAAGCATGTCCTCATGCTTAAACCAAGAATGAAGTAAGGGTATGGCATTTATTCAATGGAAATTAAGTAAATGCAATCTACTTATATGCAACTATCTAAATGAATGCAATTGCTTGGTCAAAATAAATCAATTCCCAAGAAGCATATATGCACAAGGGCTAAAGACTAGCAAGTCTAATCCAAAATTGAATTGAGTTATTATATATTTTTACAAACTTGCATGAAAATTATGATCATAGGTAGAAACATGTAATTGAGCATCAAACCCTCACCGGATGTGTTTGAACTCTATTCGCTCAAGTGTTTAGGGTCGATTCTCTCAATTCTCTCCTAATCATGCTTTCTAAGATTTGTTTTTTTTCTTCTAACAATCAACAAATATTTCATGCATGCATACATATATCATGAGGTCTTTTCATAGGTTGTAATGGGGCTAGGGTCAAGGTAGGATGCATATTTGGTTAAGTGAGCTTGGAATTTGAATCTTTGATAAGCTTAAACTTCCCACCTAACCAATAACATCCTATACAATTAAGTTCTAACCTACCTACCCATTCTACTCACTTTTTCACATACTCATGCATCCCTTTTCTTGATTCGTAACACTTATGCATTGATTCCCTTTTATTGAGCTTCACTTTGGGGCGTTTTGTCCCCTTTTTATTTCTTTCTCTTTTTTTCTTTCTTTTTCTATTTTTTTTTCTTTTCCATATTATTTTTCTTTTCTTTTTCTTTTGTTTTTTTTTCAATTTTTTTTTATATACAAGAACCTTAATGCATAAGGTTTTACATTTGATCAATACATGAGTATGTACCCAATTCCCAATATTTTCAATAACAATACAAAACTATCCTTTTATTCACCCAATATCCCAAGATTCCCACACTTGAATGATACTCACACACACCAGCCTAAGCTAATCAAAGATCCAAATTAAAGACTTTTATTGTTTTCCGCTTTAAGGCTTGTAATGTGCTAAATTAAGAACAAAGTGGGTTAAGCGTAGGCTCAAATTGGCTAACAAAGGAATATAAAAGGTTGGCTATTTGGATAAGTAAGCTAATGAAATGATGATGGCCTCAATCATATAAATGCATGTATACACAAAATAATGGACATAAAGAATCAAACAAATCAAAGATTACAATCATAGAAAGAGAATTATGCACACAAGAAGGAAAATAAGTGGTTATAAGATGTAACCACACTATTAGGCTCAAGTCTCACTTGCTTGTGTTCTTAGCTCAAAAACATGATCCACAATATATATAATTCAAGCAAGTTCTATGAAAAAGTTTTCACTCAATCAATTGAAGTTCCCTATAGATAGAAATCTTGAATATTTTCATTATTTTGACTAAGCTTATTGTGTATATATATGCAAAAAATAAGAAAATGCAAGTAAAAATCCTAAAATCCTAGAATGAAATGCAAAAGTATTAGGATTAGAAATTTGTCACCCAAAATCGCCGACCGGTCGGACGACCTCCCCACACTTAAAAGTTTGCACCGTCCTCGGTGCACTCAAAGATGAGCAAGGGGGTACGGCGACTCTCCGGATTGCTACGTGTTCTTAGTCTTGCTTCCGTTATTGCTTGTGGTGCAGTCATCATGAAAGACAAAAATATAACACCATAAGATGAGACAATACAAAAGCAAGGAAGCATACATTGTTGGAATGAGGTAAATCACTAGAATGAGGTGAGTGAATTAATGTGACATTAATGACAAATATGTGTGTGAATTCTAAATTGTGCGGTTTAGAACGCACATTAGCATAAAAGTTATGTCACAAAAGAAGCATGCACTTCACTTATCCTAGTGTGCTTGAGATGCTTTAAGTAAGCTTGTAAGGTAAGACAAGCATTAGAGAAGCATGAAAGCATTCAAGTCAAACATATGGATGGATATAATCATGAAATACAATGCATTAAGGTAAATGCTCAACATCATCCATCAAGAGATTGCCTAATCAAAGAATACGGTTCAAATCACATGGTGGCCAAGTCATGCAATTTAAAAGAATTACAAGCTTGAAGGCAATTCTCATCACTTGGTATTTTTCAAAAGGTAAGCATGAAAAACTCAAAACCAAGTAGCAAAATACAACCTCAATCATAGAATCCAACAAAGATTGTAAACATAATGATGTTAAGAAAACATCCCTTTTTAATACTTAGCAGCAATTAATGGTAAACAAGAATATCAATCCAACACTTATGATGAAAAGAGAGAAAATAAAATGAAAACTAAACTAAAACTAACTAATCAACTAACGAACTAACTAATTAGCTAACTAACTAACTAATAACTAACTAAAATAAATGGTTATCAATGGTGTTTGGAAGTGTTGGATGAGGTGTAGAAGAAAGGAATAAGAAAGGAGAAGGAAAGAAATGGCAAGAGGAGAAGAAAAGAAGTGGCTAGAATAAAGGGCATCCACGCGTACGCGCGCATGGCGCGCGCGCATCGATGGCTTATTTCGAGAGTGGTGCGTGCGCGTCATGTGCGCATCTGCGCAAGTGGGGTTGTGCCAAAGGCACAACGTTGGCGCGGCGTAGGCATAACTCTCTGGAAAATGTATAGAATGTGGAACTTCTCAATCCACGCATACGCACGCATGGCGCGCGTGCGTGGATGGTCGAAAATGCTTGATGCACACGTACGCGTACAGTGCGCGTACGCGTGGATGGTGCTCTGTTTTTCAAAAATTTTTTTGCTATGTTTTTGCACCAGTCCAAGCATTCTAAACCTCCAAGCATCTACCAAAACACCCTAAAACCTTATTTAACATGATAAAATACTAATTAAACTCAACCAACTAATCTAAACATGAAATTAAACTAGTTCTACCAATATGTACAAAAGAGAAAATGAAAGGATTTTACCATGGTAGGGTGTCTGATGAGCGGATAATTTGTACGCTTTTTGGCATTGTTTTTAGTATGTTTTTGATATGATCTAGTTAGTTTTTAGTATATTTTTATTAGTTTTTAGTTAAAATTCACTTTTCTGGAATTTACTATGAGTTTGTGTGTTTTTCTGTGATTTCAGGTATTTTCTGGCTGAAATTGAGGGACCTGAGCAAAAATCTGATTCAGAGACTAAAAAGGACTGCAGATGCTGTTGGATTCTGACCTCCCTGCACTCGAAGTGGATTTTCTGGAGCTACAAAAGCCCAATTGGCGCGCTCTCAACGGCGTTGGAAAGTAGACATCCTGGGCTTTCCAGCAATATATAATAGTCCATACTTTGCCCAAGATTTGATGGCCCAAACCGGCGTTCAAAGTCACCTACAGAAATTCCAGCGTTAAACGCCGGAACTGGCACCTAATTGGGAGTTAAACGCCCAAACTGGCATAAAAGCTGGCGTTTAACTCCAAGAAGAGTCTCTACACGAAAATGCTTCATTGCTCAGCCCAAGCACACACCAAGTGGGCCCGGAAGTGGATTTTTATGTCATTTACTCATCTCTGTACACCCTAGGCTACTAGTTCTCTATATATAGGACCTTTTACTATTGTATTATCATCTTGGTTCTTCTGGTTCCCTCTCTGGGGCCGAAACCAATGATCACTTTTGTTCTTATGTATTTTCAACGGTGGAGTTTCTACACACCATAGATTAAGGTGTGGAGCTCTGCTGTACCTCGAGTATTAATGCAATTACTATTGTTCTTCCATTCAATTCCGCTTGTTCTTTGTCCAAGATATCACTTGTTCTTCAACATGATGAAGGTGATGATTGATGCCCATCACCATTCTCACTCATGAACAAGGTGACTGACAACCATTCTTGTTCTACAAGCATCTGAGGCTTAGTGAATATCTCTTGGATTCTTTAATCGGAGTCTTCGTGGTATAGGCAAGAACTGATGGCGGCATTCAAGAGAATCCGGAAGGTCTAACCTTGTCTGTGGTATTCTGAGTAGGATTCAATGATTGAATAACTGTGACGTGCTTCAAACCTGTAACCTACTGGGCGTTAGTGACAGACGCAAAAGAGGGATTCTATTCCGGTAGGGGAGGGAACCAAACCGGTGATTGGCAGTACTATGACAGAGTGCGTGCATTAGCTTTCACTGCGAGGATGGGAGGTAGCCATTGACAACGGTGAAACCCTACACGAGCTTGCCATGGAAAGGAGTAAGAAGGATTGGATGAAGGCAGTAGGAAAGCAGAGAGACGGAAGGGAAGGCATCTTCATACGCTTGTCTGAAGCTCTTACACCAATGATATACATAAGTATCTCTATCTTTACCTTTATGTTTATGCGTTTATCACCATATCTATTTGAGTCTGCCTGACTAAGATTTACAAGGTGACCATAGCTTGCTTCATACCAACAATCTCCGTGGGATCGACCCTTACTCACGTAAGGTATTACTTGGACGACCCAGTGCACTTGCTGGTTAGTTGTGCGAAGTTGTAGTGATCACAATTTCGTGCACCAAGTTTTTGGCGCCGTTGCCGGGGATTGTTCTTGTGTATGGACAACTGACGGTTCATCTTGTTGCTTAGATTAGGTATTTTTTCTTCAGAGTTCTTAAGAATGAATTCTAGTGTTTCAGGGTGATGTTCTTGTCATCACCAAAGCTGATTGATCCTCATCAATTTAGCTGTTGAATGCAATGTCCTGCTGAAGCTTGGCCGGCCATGTCTAATTCCTTTAGACTAAAGCTTTAGACTAACATTGCATGATTCCTAGAATTCTCATTAAGAATTTTGATACCTTTATTTTCCTTTTCACTTAATTTTCGAAAAAGCACAAAAAAATTACAAAATCATAAAATCCAAAAAATATTCTTGTTTAAGTCTAGTGTCTCATTTTAAGTTTGGTGTCAATTGCATGTTTCTGTTCTTCTTGCATTTTCGAATTTATGCATGTGTCTTCATTAATCTTCAAGTTGTTCTTGATGATTTCCTTGTTTTGATCTTTGAATTCTATTGACTTGAGTGTTTTTGTTGTTTCTCATGTGCATTCTCATCTTGTTAGTGTCAGTAGTATACAAACTGCTAAATTTGGTGTCTTGCATGCATTGTTTTTGATTTTAGTTGCATTTTGATTATTAAAAATCCAAAAATATTTTTTTATTTGTGTCTTTCAAGTCAATAATACAGAGAATTGAAGATTCAGAACATACTGCAGGAATCACACAGAAAAAGCTGGGCATTCAAAAATGCCCAGTGAAGAAGACAGACTGGCGTTTAAACGCCAGCCAGGGTGCCTGGTTGGGCGTTTAACGCCAAAAGGGTAGTAGTTTGGGCGTTAAACGCCAGAATGTGCACCATTCTGGGCGTTTAACGCCAGGATGGCACAAGGGGGAAGATTTTGTTTCAATCAATTTTTTTCAAGTTTCAAAGTTTTCAAAATCAAATGTTTTTCAAATCATATCTTTTCAATCAAATGTTTTCAAAATCAATTTCTTTCCTTTTTCAAAGATACTTACTAACAATTAATGATTTGATTGAACATTTTTTGCCTTTTCTGTTAAGGAAGGTTTTATGTTTGAATCATATCTTTTCTTGTTAGGCAAGTCATTAATTTTTAAAATCATATCTTTTCAAATTGTTTTCAAATCATATCTTTTAAAATTGTTTTCAAATCATATCTTTTCCATCACATCTTTTTAAAACCAATCATATCTTCTTAACCACATCTTTTTCAAAATAGTTTTCAATCAAATCTTTTTAATTTCTAATTTCAAAATCTTTTTCAAAAATCACTGTACTTCTTTCCCACTTTTGTTTTCGAAAATCAATTAAGTGTTTTTCAAAATGTTTTCAAAATCTTTTACTTAATTTTCGAAAATTACTTCCCTTCTTCTCACATCCTTCTACTTTTGGACTAACACTATCCCTTAATGCAAAATTCGAACTCCATCTTCTTTGATACGTTCGAATTTTCTACCTCTGTCTTCCATTTTTCTTCCTCTGACACTTCAAGGAATCTCTATACTGTGACATAGAGGATTCCATATTTTCTTGTTCTCTTCTCTTTCATATGAGCAGGAACAAAGACAAAGGCATTCTTGTTGAAGCTGACCCTGAACCTGAAAGGACCTTGAAGAGAAAGCTAAGAGAAGCCAAAGCACAATTCTCTTTAGAGGACCTGACCGAATTCTTCAAAGAAGAAGACATGGCAACCGAAAACAACAACAATGCCAACAATGCAAGGAAGGTGCTGGGTGACTTTACTGCACCTACTCCCAACTTCTATGGGAGAAGCATCACTATCCCTGCCATTAGAGCAAACAACTTTGAGCTTAAGCCTCAATTAGTTTCTCTAATGCAACAGAATTGCAAGTTCCATGGACTTCCATGGAAGATCCTCATCAGTTTTTAGCTGAATTCTTGCAAATCTGTGACACTGTCAAGACTAATGGGGTAGACCCTGAAGTCTATAGACTTATGCTATTCCCTTTTGCTGTAAGAGACAGAGCTAGGACATGGTTGGACTCACACCTAAAGAAAGCCTGGACTTGGGAAAAGCTAGTCAATGCCTTCTTGGCAAAGTTCTTTCCACCACAAAGATGGAGTAAGCTTAGAGTGGAAGTCCAAACCTTTAGACAGAAGATGGAGAATCCCTCTATGAAGCTTGGGAAAGATACAAACAATAATCAGAAGATGTCCCTCAGACATGCTTTCTGAATGGAGCATCATAGGTATTTTCTATGATGGTCTCTCTGAACTATCCAAGATTGTCTTTGGATAGCTCTGCTGGAGGATCTCTTCATTTGAAGAAGACGCCTACAGAAGCTCAAGAGCTAATTGAAATGGTTGCAAATAACCAATTCATGTACACTTCTGAAAGGAATCCTGTGAACAATGGGACTAGTCAGAAGAAAGGAGTTCTTGAGATTGACACTCTGAACGCCATTTTGGCTCAGAATAAAATATTGACTCAACAAGTCAATTTGATTTCTCAAAGTCTGTCTGGAATGCAAAATGCACCAAGCAGTACTAAGGATGCTTCATCTGAGGAAGAAGCCTATGATCCTGAGAACCCTTCAATAGAAAAGGTGAATTACCTAGGAGAACCCTATGGAAACACCTATAATTTCTTCATGGAGAAATCACCCAAATTTCTCATGGAAGAATCAAGAGAGACCTCAACAAGGTTTCAATAATAATAATGAAAGAAATAGGTTTAGCAATGGCAAGCCTTTTCCATCATCTTCTCAGCAACAGACAGAGAGTTCTAAGCAGAATACTTCTGACTTAGCAACCATGGTCTCTGATCTAATCATAACCACTCAAAGTTTCATGACTGAAACAAGGTCCTCCATTAGGAATTTGGAGGCACAAGTGGGACAGCTGAGCAAGAAAATTACTGAACTCCCTCCAAGCACTCTTCCAAGCAATACAGAAGAAAATCCAAAAGGAGAGCGCAAAGCCATAACCATGGCCGAATTTGGAGAGGAAGGAGAGGAAGTGAACGCCACTGAGGAAGACCTCAATGGGCGTGCACCAATCTCCTCTAAGTTCCCCAATGAGGAACCATGGGAATCTGAGGCTCAAAATGAGATCATAGAGATTCCATTGGACTTACTTCTGCCTTTCATGAGCTCTGATGAGTATTCTTCCTCTGAAGAGGATGAGTATGTCACTGAAGAGCAAGTTGCTAAATACCTTGGAGCAATCATGAAGCTAAATGACAAGTTATTTGGAAATGAGACTTGGGAAGATGAACCTCCCTTGCTCACCAAAGAACTGGATGACTTGTCTAGGCAGAAATTACCTCAAAAGAGACAAGATCCTGGGAAGTGCATGGATGAATCCATCATCCTTGGCAGACCCTTCCTAGCCACAGCAAAGGCTGTGATTGATGTTGATAGAGGGAGTTGATCATTCAAAGTGAATGAAGAATCCTTGGTGTTTAAGGCTCAAGGATATCCCTCTGTCATCATGGAGAGGAAGCATGAAGAGCTCTCTCAAAACAGAGCCAGCAGAGCCCCCACAGTCAAACTCTAAGTTTGGTGTTGGGAGGCCACAACCAAACTCTAAGTTTGGTGTTGAACCCCACATTCAAACTCTAAGTTTGGTGTTGGGAGGTTCCAACACGGTTCTGAGTTTCTGAGGCTCCATGAGAGTCCTCTGTCAAGCTAATGACATTAGAAGAGCGCTTGTTGGAGGCAAACCCAATGTTATAGTTAACTATTTTCCTTGTTATTTTATCTTTTTGTAGGTTGATGATCATAAGAAGTCACAAAACAATGAAAAAAGCAAAAACAGAATGAAAAACAGGAAGAAAACAGCACACCCTGGAGGAGGGGAGAAGATGGCGTTCAAACGCCAGTAATGCTAGCTGTTGGGCGTTTAACGCCCAGTCTGGCCCATTCTGGGCATTTAACGCAGTACCAACTGGCGTTAAACGCCAGAAATGGCACCAGCCCGGCGTTTAACGCCAGAATTGGCTCAAAACGTGGATTTTGATGCTATTTGGTGCAGGGATGACTTTTCCTTGACACCTAAGGATCTATGGACCCTACAGGATCCTTACCAACCCCACCACCCTCTCCTCTTCTTCACCCATTCACCAATCACCTCAATACCTCTTCACCACTCACATCCATCTCCTCCATTTTCTTCTTCTACTATCTTCTTTCTTCTTTTGCTCGAGGACGAGCAAACCTTTTAAGTTTGGTGTGGTAAAAGCATTGCTTTTTGTTTTTCCATAACCATTTATGGCATCCAAAGCCGATTCAACTGAGAAGGCATGACCTCAAGCCCATCACTAAGAAGAAGATGGAGCAAACAAGAGACCCCTCTCATCAAGAAATCCCTGAGATACCTCAAGGGATGCACTTTCCTCCACAAGACTACAGGGAGCAAATTAACACCTCCCTAGGAAAATTAAGTTCCAACATGGGACAACTAAGGGTGGAGCACCAAGAACATGCCATCCCCCTCCATGAAATTAGAGAAAGGAGCAACAAAGACAAGGAAGAGACATTGAGGAGCTCAAGCACTCCATAGGATCCTCAAGAGGAAGGAAGAGCCGCCATCACTAAGGTGGACCCGTTCCTTGATTTCCTTGTTCTTTATTCTTCTGTTTTTCGAAAATTAAGTGCTTTATGTTTATCCATGTTTGTGTCTTATGATCATTAGTGTCTTAGTGTCTATGCCTTAAAGCTATGAATATGAATCCATCACCTTTTTTAAATGAAACGTTTTTACACAAAAGAACAAGAAGTACAGGATTTCAAATTCATCTTTAAAACTAGCTTAATTAGTTTGATGTGGTGACAATACTTTTTGTTTTCTGAATGTATGCTTGAACAGTGCATATGTCTTTTGAATTTGTGGTTCATGAATGTTAAAATTGTTGGCTCT